>NC_052331.1:33950397-34095397 GCF_016432855.1 Salvelinus namaycush
AACCGAGACAATAGATACATTTCGACATGTTATGTTATAGCTAGTTAACTAAGTAAATATGCAAGGTAGTAGTTAATATTAACTAGTTGCAGAAAGAGTTCTTAAGCGTTTTGCGCAACTCAGGACCTAACTTGCCTTGTTGCTTCCCAAGATGGCGGCTCTCCCATGCCATCCACAATGGGTGAGCTTACTAACTATACTGAGCAAAAATGTAAACTAAACCATTTCTAAGATTTTACTGAGTTACAGTTCATATAAGGACATCAGTCAATTGAAATAAATCCATTAGTCCCTAATCTATGAATGTCACATGACTGGGAATACATATGCTGTATGTATGTTGGTCACAGACACCTTAAAAAAAAAAAGGCAAGGGCGTGGCAAAAAAAAAAGGCAAGTCAGAATTTGGTGTGGCCACCATTTGCCTCATGCAGCGCAACACATCTCCTTTGTATAGAGTTGATTGTGGCCCGTGGAATGTTTTCCCGCTCCTCTTCAATGGCTGTACAAAGTTGCTGGATATGGCGGAAACTGGAACACGTTGTCGTACACCGCGATCAAGAGCATCCCAAACATGCTCAATGTCTGAGTATGCAGACCATGGATAAACTTGGACATTTTCAGCTTCCAGGAATTTTGTACAGATCCTCGTGACGTGGGCCCATGCATTATCATGCTGAACATGAGGTGGATGAATGGGCCTCAGGATCTGGTCACATTCAATTCTTGAGCAAAAGCTCTGGTGGACATTCCTGCAGTCAAAATGCCAATTGCACGCCCCCTCAATCTGTGGAATTCTGTTGTGAAAAAATGGCACATTTTAGTGGCCTTATTGTCCCAGCACAAGGTGCTGTACTACTTCTTCATTATTCTCAGTGTATTTAAAAAAATAAATAAAAAATGGTCAGGGTAGTCGCACCCACCAAAAAAAAAAAAAAATATCTTCGACAAAAATTGACGTTAAAACGTGTCAGCTTTCAAAAATTCATAAAATAGCACCTATGCATTACGAAGAACTTCCGTTGACGTCTTTTTGGTAGATACCATCCCTCTTGCCATACCCTCTTTACAAAATATGACTTAAATCCAGATGTGCACCCCATTCCAGATGCTTTTAGTAGTGCTGCCATTTCTAAATGTTACATGTCCACTTTTTAATCTGCATTAACTTTGTGAGTGCACTTTAACTGTGTTTCAGCCTCAAGAAATTGATGTCCTCATTGGAAAGGACAGAGCTAGCTTCTTCACCAACGGCATGACCTTGGGTTCGAAGAAGTGCTCGGTCATCAGAGACAGCCTCCATAATGAAGGGGACTGGACAATGGACATCAGGACAAAGAGTCAAGGAGGAGAGCCAACATACAACGTTACTGTAGGCAAAGCCGGAAAAGGTAACGGGTGACTACTTTTAGTGGTAAACAAACATTTCAGTGATTGCAACGTTATAGCCCCAGATCCATCCTACAAGTTTGCGTTTTGGAACAGGCAGCGGAATTCTGATCTTTTTCCCACTATTTGGTCTTTTGACCAATCACATCGGATCTTTTCAGATGAGCTGATCTAATTGGTCAAAAGACCAATTAATGAAAAAGATCAGAATTGGGCTGCCTTTCTAACGCAGCCTAAAATATTCAAGTGTTGCCTTCTAGTCAATGCAAGCGTCTTGTGGATTGGTGGTGATGATTCGTTCTAGTGCTCTGTTGTCATATTAGTACATCATGCAGCTTTTTTACTATGAAACAGAATACAGCACAACATATATCTGCAATTGACATGCTCAGAACACAAAGGGAAATATGAACATGTGCAATTTGATTTATCAATATAGTCAATGGTACAATTTAAGCTAGGACATGGCTGTGACTTTGGGATAGAAAACGAAGAGAACTTTGTCCTCCCGAGTGGTGCAGTGGTCTAAGGCGCTGCAACGCAGTACTAGCTGTGCCACTAGAGCTTCTGGTTTTGAGTCCAGGCTCTGTCACAGCCGGCCGTGACCGGGAGACCCATGGGGTGGCGCACAATTGGCCCAGCATCGTCCAGGTTAGGGGAGGGTTTGGCCGGCAGGGATATCCTTGTCCCACTAGCGACTCCTGTGGCGGGCCGGGCGCAGTGCACGCTGACAAGGTCGCCAGGTGTACGGTGTTTCCTCTGACACATTGGTGCGGGTGGCTTCCGGGTTAAGCGTGCATTGTGTAAAGAATCAGTGCGACTTCGTTGGGTTGTGTTTTGGAGGACGCACGGCTCACGACCTTCGCCTCTCCCGAGTCCGTACAAGAGTTGCAGCGATGAGACAAGACTGTAACTATCAATTTGGATACCAGGAAATTGGGGGGAAAGGTTTAAAAAAAAAAAAAAAAAAACATAGAAATCGAAGAGAACTTGTTGAATTTCATCACCGGTCGGCCAGATGTGTCCATTGAGGCAAAGTACATATATGTTACTTATGAAGATCCATGCTTTGTATGAGAAAAATTAAGCCTAATTCACAAGCAGTCTCATTCAAGTTAGTGTATTGAAATGGCAGAAGTAAAGAAACAAGAAGTCAAGGTTTGCCTACTCTTAAGTCCATCTGCCTTTGTGGTCCTTACTGACATCTGTCATTTGAGTCTAATCAACAACTTTGAGGGTCTTTAACTTTTTTCGGCTTCTTCTTGCCTCTTAACTATTGGGTGGTTGTCAACCTCACTAACATT
Organism: Salvelinus namaycush; assembly: GCF_016432855.1. Lineage (NCBI taxonomy): Eukaryota > Metazoa > Chordata > Actinopteri > Salmoniformes > Salmonidae > Salvelinus > Salvelinus namaycush. The sequence continues at coordinate 33,953,091 of NC_052331.1, forward strand.
TTAGATGCATGCTGTTAAGGTAGTCTGTTTAACATTTCTAGCCCTCTATATCGTCTCCCTGGACAGTAGCCTACAATGTCTCTCTACATTTTGGCGCAGGCAAAACGGGTCTTGTAGCCTACATTTTGATTAACTAGCAGTCCATGGACTTCCATTTTCAAGGCAATGTCAAATTTTTAATATGCTGCTTGCATTTGTTATTCTGCCTCAAATGTTTTTGGGCAAGACACCCCCAAGTATTATGAAGAGAAATGGTAGGTGGCTGTCCAGTCTCCCTGTGCCACTTTACCCCTACCATCACTAATACAGAGCTCTACGCTGACATATTTTTTTACAATGAGCACGTGTGTGCCTATTTTGAAAATGTAGGACCACACAAAGAATTTTAGGAGCACAATGAAAAAGGTGATAAAGGTAGAATTCTTCATTTGTATTGGCACACTGGTGCTCCTAAATTAAAATTCCAGGTCGCACAGCAAAGTATGTAGGTGCATATGCAAGAAAAGTGGTCGGCACTGTAGAGCCCTGTAATAACCCTGAGTGTAGAAGTGGCTTTAAAAACATACCACACACATCCCCCACCCACATTACCTTATGTTGGCCACATTCAACTCTTTTGACGTTCTAGTCATTTAACAGACGCGCTTATCCAGAGCGACTTACAGTAGTCAGTGCATACTTTTTTTGTGCTGGTCCCCCCCCCCCCATGGGAATCGAAACCAAAACCCTGGCATTGCAAGTGGCATGCGCTACCAACTGAGCCACACGGGACCCCCACACCTCAGAGGGAAGGTCCTATATGCATGTAGTGATTGAAGTGCTCTGTAGAGTGGTTATGACACTGCAAAAGGTGGACTAATAAACCAGAGATACGTGCAGGTGCCTGAGCATCATATTGCATACACTCCTAAAGGATAGATAGCTTCTTTTTTTTGCTGTACTTTTTTTAGAGGTCATTTGGCTTATTCCTGGTTTCTGTACAGTTGGAACAGCTTCTGTTCAGTTACATTATTTATCTGTTTGAAACATTTATCCAAAACATTTGTGCATTGAACTTGTTTGCAAGTAGTCAGGTGACTTGTGAAGAAAGGGCCCTACTTGGTTTAATGTAAGGCTTCAGTTTATAGAAAGAAAATAAATTCTCAAGCCGTGTTCTTGAAGTTACGGTCAGGTCTGTATACAATTCTGTACATTGTCCATATGCTTGAATCCAGGCAATGACATTGATGATTGATAGCGTAGCAATATGCAAAGTGTTATCCTCGTAAAAATATTTCAAAAGAAGATGAAGAACAAACTGATGGAAAAATAGTTTTTTTTCGTGCAGGTACAGCCAATTTGTGCAAAAATAATATTGTGAAGTTGTCAAAACGATACGATTAAAAAAATATCCCGATATGGACCTATCGATAAAAAGAGAAACTATAACACACACAAGCCATAACTTTAACTTCTGTTATGCCAACTGTACAGTGTTTCCCCTATGATTTTTTTCAGCAATGGTAGCTGTTCCCAATAACTTCCAGTCATTGAGCCAACAACTATCCATTTAAAAGTGTGTGTTGGCAGAAATGTATATATATTTTTATTTATTTATATTTTTTGCAGAGGTAGCAACAATTCAGCGGTGGGCCACCTCTGCTAAATGAATATAGGGGAAACACTTCCATAGGCTCACTAACCTTCTTTTCCTTACTTGACTGTCTTTCCCTTTGATCGCTCTAAACTTTCCCCTTTCCTTTCTTCTCTTTCAGTCTTGGTTCTTGTAATGGGCAAAGAAGGGGTCCATGGAGGTGGATTGAATAAGAAGGCATACTCAATGGCAAAATACTTGAGGGATTCAGGGTTCTAGTGTCACCAAGCTTGCTTAGTTAAAATTGAGGGACATAAAGAAGAGAAAATAAAATATTGCTGTTAAGATTTCTCCTGCAAGCAGTCAAATGTCGTGGAAACTTTAATAGCAATGGAGAGTAATGGTGGCGGTAAGGTCCTATGTCACCTTTATCCCCACTTTTAGCGGGGGAAAAATACTTTCTTGTCAATTTGTCATTTTTCCTTTTGTTTCCTTGTGTGCTCCAGCATTGGTTTTAGTCATGGGAAAAGAAGGGGTCCATGGAGGACAACTCAACAAGAAAGCATTTACTATGGCTGAGTACCTGAGGAAGTCTGGATCTTAAGGCAGCCTGTCTACCCACCTAGCAGTTCCCTCTGGCTCCCCCTCATTGTGTTGACAGTACTTCCAGGATTAGTTAACAGATGCATTTCTCTCCCAGTTCCATTTTTATGTACACCCTTATTTTATTTTTCATGTTAATTCATGTTTGTTTTTTTCTTCTCCTATCTCCCTGTTCTTTCTCAGAGTATTAACACTACAGGATGTATTCAACTCTATTTCTGACACTACAATAACAAATTGTTGAAGTTTATATTTACCAAAACACATGTGCAAAGAAATGAATAATGTAATAAAGTGTATACCAAATTTGGACTCGGCTTGTAAAAACAAATACTTAGCAATTGGAAAACGATGAGGAATCTCACTGTGAATGTCTGTGTCATTCAATGGTGCAGATAGTTTTGGATGGGACAATGCCTTATGAGCGTACTGAAGAGATAACCGGCTGGTATTGTTTTCCTTTTCTCCGGGTGGCTTCCACGTCAGGATTTGAAAGTTGCATGCATATCTTTTAGCAGGGTTGGGGTTAATTCCATTTTATTTCCAGACAATTCAGAAAGTTCACCCAATTCCAAATTTTTCCTAATTGAAGAGAATTGGAATTTCAGTGTAATTCCTGAATTGAAATGGAATTGACCCTAACCCTGTCTTTAACCATACAGAGCTGAACTCTCCTTGCTCTTCCCAAAACTTTTATATTCCCGCAAAATGTTATTTTCATTCAGCCCTCAATTTCTTGCTTTGTCATTGGATACTACATAAATCCAGAATAATCCTCGATACATACACCTTAAAACCCCTGAGTCAGACCACTTTTTGTTCTTTTGCATTGTCTTCCATCAAATGCTTTTGCTGTTGTAACTTGAATGTGGTCTTAAACGTCATTGTGGTGTTGGAATATTGTAATGGCAGATCAAATCAGTATTGCTGAGGTTTTTTGTTGATAGAAATTCCTCCCATGAACCATCACTACATCTTGAAGTCTCCATGGACATTCCATCTGCCAGCTCCTGTATTTCACGTTGCCGATGTATTGTGCAGCGTATCGTCCCGACTCCCTACATAACCACGTTTTGTCAAGTAGGCAAGTTATATTTTCCATAGGACCAATTGTTATGTCACAGTTAGGGGACTTTTCAGAATTGCTTCAAATCATTGTGAAGGATGATTGTTGTTGTCCTCTGTTTGACTGTAATCATTAGACTATACGTCAGATGACTGTAAAACACTGCTTCTTATGATGACTTTAAAACACGAATTGATTTGCTGATAATTTGTTAACAGATAATTGCAGTCTCATTTGACAACTGTGGTATTCTCACTGAATGCATTTGACTGTAAACCCAAGCTCTGCTGGGCAACAAACTCTTTGAATTTATTGCCTAGTGCTCTACTTATCATCATGTGTATCAGCAACTGTCATAGCACGGTACTTAACAGTAAATTACAAAAAAAATAAAAATATGAAAATAGTGATAGTGTACACTAAATTTATGAAAAATGGTGTTGGTTGGAATAAGAACACTAAGTTGTCTTGTGAAAACTTTCTAAGAAAAACTGTGTATCCTGTGCCATAACACAGATCTGGTCTGTTGCTACTTTGAGTTAGATTATTCTTTTTTTAAACTGCTGCCCCAGCAAGGACTAACTTCAATGGCAATTTCCTTCGGGATATTTTGGCATCAACCGATACACTCCAGGCTTTGTGGACTATGTACAGACAAAAAAATAAATTTTCCTCTTATGCATTTGGATTCAAAATTATGAAATGTGCATTTTCAAAATTTGGGGAAAATGGTATAAATTGATAAATCACCTTATGTTTACAGATGGATCAAATAAAAGCTATTCCAACCAGAACTGTAACCCTGTGTGTTCTTGATTTATTAACTGATTTCAATTCTGTAGTTGAGTTATTTGATTAAACTGATCTTTATGATAAAAATGCTGCAGCATTAGAGTAGGAGATGTGAAAAAACGTGCAAGACACCCTACAATATATGCCATATTTAGACAGCTCAATTCTGATCTTTCTCCGCTAATTGGAATTTACCAATAATTGGGCAAAAGATCAGATTTAGGCTGCCTGTGTAAATGCAGCCATAGTTAGCGGTTTCCTGCTCAGACGTTGCATGCATCAACCAATAGTTGCGTTCCTTGTCATCGACTGCGGTCGAGCACCACATTGCTAGAACATAATGTGAGCGTTCCTCTGCCCAGGCTTTGCTGACGCCTTACCGATCTTACAATGCCTGGATAGGTATTTTACGTACAACTAATCACATACACTATATACAAAAGTTTGTGGACAGCCCTTCAAGTTAGTTTATTCAGCTATTTCAGCCACACCCTTTGCTGACAGGTGTATAGAATTGATCACACAGCCATGCAATCTGCATAGACCAACATTGGCAATAGAATGGCCTTCCTGAAAAACTCAGTGATTTCACGTGGCACCGTCCTAGGGCACCACCTTTCCAACAAGTCAGTTAATTAAATTTCCGCTCTGCTAGAGCTGCCCCGCTCAACTGTAAGTGCTGTTATTATGAAGTGGAAACGTCTAGGAGCAACAGCTGCGAAGTTGTAGGCCACACAAGCTCACAGAACGGGATCATCCTCGGTTGCAACACTCACTACCGAGTTCCAAACTGCCTCTGGAAGCAACTTCAGCACAAGAGTTGTTAGTCGGGAGCTTCTTTAAATGGGTTTCCGTGGCCGAGCTGCCGCACACAAGCGTAAGACCACCATGCGCAATGCCATGCGACTGCTGGAGTGGTGTGAAGCTCACCGCCAGTGGACTCTGGCGCTGTGGAAATTAGCTCTGTTCCGGCCATTATTATGAGGCGTTCTCCCCTCAGCCTTCTGTGCACTAGACCACGGTTTCCCAAACTAGGTGCTGCGTTTACATTGGCAGTCAAATTCTGATATTTTACCACATATTGGTTGTTTTGACCAATCCGATCAGCTCTTTTGACAATAATTGGGCTGCCTGTGTAAACACTGCGTGAGAGGTTTTTATCGTATAATGCTGCGTTCATTAAAAAGTGGGTAGGTTGTATTTACCACATACGACTGGGAAGAATCCACTTGAACGCCCCTCCAACTTGTAATTACTAGTGGGAAACTCGTCTTTCATCCCTGAGCGCTGACTTCTCCCACATGCTGATCTCTAACGTCACCTACTAAGGAAATTACCTTGATAACAGCATTTTCGGCAGTTAATTGTAACAACAAAATATATACACTGCTCAAAAAAATAAAGGGAACACTAAAATAACACATCCTAGATCTGAATGAATGAAATATTCTTATTAAATACTTTTTTCTTTACATAGTTGAATGTGCTGACAACAAAATCACACAAAAATGATCAATGGAAATCAAATGTATCAACCCATGGAGGTCTGGATTTGGAGTCACTCAAAATTAAAGTGGAAAACCACACTACAGGCTGATCCAACTTTGATGTAATGTCCTTAAAACAAGTCAAAATGAGGCTCAGTAGTGTGTGTGGCCTCCACGTGCCTGTATGACCTCCCTACAATGCCTGGGCATGCTCCTGATGAGGTGGCGGATGGTCTCCTGAGGGATCTCCTCCCAGACCTGGACTAAAGGATCCGCCAACTCCTGGACAGTCTGTGGTGGCGTTGGTGGATGGAGCGAGACATGATGTCCCAGATGTGCTCAATTGGATTCAGGTCTGGGGAACGGGCGGGCCAGTCCATAGCATCAATGCCTTCCTCTTGCAGGAACTGCTGACACACTCCAGCCACATGAGGTCTAGCATTGTCTTGCATTAGGAGGAACCCAGGGCCAACCGCACCAGCATATGGTCTCACAAGGGGTCTGAGGATCTCATCTCGGTACCTAATGGCAGTCAGGCTACCTCTGGCGAGCCCATGTAGGGCTGTGCGGCCCCCCAAAGAAATGCCACCCCACACCATGACTGACCCACCGCCAAACCGGTCATGCTGGAGGATGTTGCAGGCAGCAGAACGTTCTCCACGGCGTCTCCAGACTGTCACGTCTGTCACATGTGCTCAGTGTGAACCTGCTTTCATCTGTGAAGAGCACAGGGCGCCAGTGGCAAATTTGCTAATCTTGGTGTTCTCTGGCAAATGCCAAACTTCCTGCACGGTGTTGGGCTGTAAGCACAACCCCCACCTGTGGACGTCGGGCCCTCATACCACCCTCATGGAGTCTGTTTCTGACCGTTTGAGCAGACACAAGCACATTTGTGGCCTGCTGGAGGTCATTTTGCAGGGCTCTGGCAGAGCTCCTCCTTGCACAAAGGCGGAGGTAGCGGTCCTGCTGCTGGGTTGTTGCCCTCCTACGGCCTCCTCCACGTCTCCTGATGTACTGGCCTGTCTCCTGGTAGCGCCTCCATGCTCTGGACACTACGCTGACAGACACAGCAAACCTTCTTGCCACAGCTCGCATTGATGTGCCATCCTGGATGAGCTGCACTACCTGAGCCATTTGTGTGGGTTGTAGACTCCGTCTCATGCTACCACTAGAGTGAAAGCACCGCCAGCATTCAAAAGTGACCAAAACATCAGCCAGGAAGCATAGGAACTGAGAAGTGGTCTGTGGTCACCACCTGCAGAACCACTCCTTTATTGGGGGTGTCTTGCTAATTGCCTATAATTTCCATCTGTTGTCTATTCCATTTGCACAACAGCATGTGAAATTTATTGTCAATCAGTGTTGCTTCCTAAGTGGACAGTTTGATTTCACAGAAGTGTGATTGACTTGGAGTTACATTGTGTTGTTTAAGTGTTCCCTTTATTTTTTTGAGCAGTGTATAAAAAGCAACCTATTGACTATAATGGGGGATCCTGCTTTCTGAAAACATTGCCTGCTGTACCCCGGTTTGCCTTGAACTTGAAGTCCTCAATGAGAGGGGCCAGTCGTTCTCCCCTGACCTAATGCCGCATTCAAGACAACTGGGAACTTGGAAACAAACTAACTCCGACTGGGAAAAATCCTTTTGAACGGTCATCCAACTTGGAATTCGGGAAAACTGTGGAATCACCCTAGAGAGATTTTCCCCCCCCAGAGTTCCCTGTTGTCTTGAAAGCACAATATACACCATATGGGCAATCTGGTGCCCGATGGCACAGTCGATAACGTGGCAGCAACCATTGGTTTATGCATGCAACGTTTGAGCAGGGGATCATGACCGCTGCTTACACCTGTTAATCTCAGTGCATATAGTGGGCGCGTTTCTCTGTCCAGACATTGCTGATGAATGCCAGAGGTATACTACAAGGCAGGATTATGGAGTTAGCCAGCTAACTTGTCTAAATATTCTGTTCACTTTTTATTTTGTAGAAATAAGCTTGGTCTAATTCATTTAACAAATGAAAATACATTTTCTGTTTAGCTTTTTTTTTTACAGTGCCTTCAGAAAGTATTCAGACCCATTGACTTTTCACATTTTGTTAAGTTACAGCCTTATTCTAAAATTGATTAAATAAAACACTTATCAATCTGCACACAATACCCCATAATGACAAAGCAAAAACTTTTTTTTAATTTTTTTTAATTGTGGCAAATTTGTTTAAAAAAATATTTTAAAAAAATACCTTATTTACATAAGTATTCAGACCCTTTGCTATGAGACTCGAAATTGAGCTCAGGTGCATCCTGTGTCCATTGATCATCCTTGAGCTGTTTCTACAACTTTATTGGAGTCCATCTGTGGTAAATTCAATGGATTGGACATGATTTGGAAAGGCACAAACCTGTCTATATAAGGTCCAACAGTTGACAGTGAATGTCAAAGGAATTGTCTGTAAACCTCGGAGACAGGATTGTATCGAGGCACAGATCTGGGGAAGGGTACCAAAATATTTTCTGCAGCAATTGAAGGTCCCTAAGAACACAGTGGCCTCCATCATTCTTAAATGGAAGAAGTTTGGAACAACCAAGACTCTTTCTAGAGCTGACCAACCGGCCAAACTGATCAATCGGGGGAGAAGGGTCTCGATCAGGGTGGTGGAACCCGATGGTCACTCTGACAGAGCTCCAGAGTTCCTCTGTGGAGATGGGAGAACCTTCCAGAAAGACAACCATCTCTGCAGCACTCTACCAATCAGGCCTTTATGGTAGAGTAGCCAGACAGAAGCCACTCCTCAGTAAAAGGCACATGACAGCCCGCTTGGGAGTTTGCCAAAAGGCACCTAAAGACTCTCAGACCATAAGAAACAAGATTCTCTGGTCTGATGAAACCAAGATTGAACTCTTTGGCCTGAATGCCAAGCGTCACGTCTGGATTAAGCCTGGCACCATCCCTACAGTGAAACATGGTGGTGGCAGCATCATGCTGTGGGGATGTTTTTCAGCAGCAGGGACTGGTAGACTAGTCAGGATCGAGGCAAAGGTGAACAGAGAAAGTACAGAGATCCTTGATGAAAACCTACTCCATACCGCTCAGACTGGGGCGAAGGTTCACCTTCCAACAGGACAACGACCCTAAGTAAACAGCCAAGACAACGCAGGAGTAGCTTCAGGACAATCGAACATCTCTGGAGAGACCTGAAAATAGCTGTGCAGCGACGCTCCCCATCCAACCTGACGGAGCTTGAGAGGATCTGCAGAGAAGAATGTTAGAAACTCCCCAAATACAGGTGTGCCAAGCTTGTAGCGTCATACCCAGGAAGATTTGAGGGTGAAATTGCTGCCAAAGGTGCTTCAACAAAGTACTGAGTAAAAGGTCTGAATACTTACATACATGTGAGTTTTATATTTTTCCTAAATTTGCACCAAAAAAACGACATGCTTTGTCATTATGGGGTATTGTGTGTAGATTGATGAGGGGGGAAAACTATTTAATCCATTTTAGAATAAGGCCTTAATGTATCAAAATGTGGAAAAAATCAAGGGGTCTGAATACTTTCTGAATGCACTGTAAGTTATAGCAATCTGGTGCCTGATGGAAAAGTCAATGATGTGGCCAACGTCTGAGCAGGGGAACTCGACCAGGGTCTAGGGGTCGATTTGGGGCCAATGTCTTCAAATGGTGACCATAAACAGATGGTGTGTAGAAACTTGGTGGTTTGGTGGGTAGAGTCTTGGTGGGTAGAGACTTAGTGGTAGGTGGGTAGAGACTTGGGGGGGGGGGGGTAGAAACTTAGTGGTAGGTGGGTTGCCTACTGTACTTTGCAGATCCTATGGAGTGTAGACCATTGAAGAGTCGACTAGATATGAGGGTGCAGGGTGGTTGTGTAACTTACCGGCCCTGTGAAGTGTGGACCAGTAAGGTTATGAGGGACGAGGTTGCTGGACAGATGCAGTTCAGGGCCAACATGGCATACTTGAATTCCTCCTCACACACTACATGATCTGGGGAAACGGAGAAGAACAAGATTTGATGTCGTTTAAAAAGAGTCTTACAGAGATGAGACTCCATAACCCGGTTTCCATCCAACCTTTTCATGCAAGTAAAGTACATGTCGGATAAAAAAATATCACGACAGGCCTGATGGAAACAGCAAATTTGACTGTAAACTTTTCAAATGGCGACAAAATGAAATACGTGAGACAAGGTGGGAACTTTTGGGTCGGTAAAATTAAATATGCAGGAAATGGCGGTGAAACCGCGTTAATGCGAAAATATTGATATAATAACCGTCATATTGAAGTAAACTTGGAATCACGCGATATGTTGTGGCAAAATGTGCACTATGTCATCACGCACAGCTGGAAAGGAGCATCAAGCTCATCCCCGTGCACTTTCACCACCCTGTGAAGTTCATCATGTTATTTAATCTGCAGCCTAATACACTGCATGCTTTCCAGAGTCGTAGTGGGAGGACCACACAACATATCATCACGACTCCAAATTTACTTTGATATCATGGTTATTATATAAAATGTTTTTGCTTAAAGTCTTTTCCACCACAATATCTCGCATAATTAAATGTACAGACAAAAAGATCCCACCATGTTTAGCGTATTTTTGTTTTGTCGACATTTGGAAGGTTTACCGACAAATTTGCTGTTCCCATCAGGCCGGCAACATGCACTTTAATCACATGAAAAGGTTGGATGGAAACCTGGTTATAGTGGAAAATATTCTAAGCGTACACGTCAATCAACCAAATACCACTAATTGATCACAGTTGCGTTCAACTTGGACGCAATGTTCAGATAGCAATGTAGGCTGTAATGTAGAATAGACATATGCCTCTCATGTAGAATAGGGAACCATGTCAGCTCAGAACAAGACATTTCTGTCTGCATCGTTCTGAATGTCGCACCCTCCTGAAGGTGACGTGGGTCATTTGATTAGAGACACCTGTGAGTGGGAGGTCTGAAGTCTAATTGGTCGGTAATCATATTCAGCCTCTGGCGACAGTGAGTGAAGGAAACTCTTTCAGCACACTGATGTGGTGGTCTGGTGTGTTTGTGAAACGCGATTTTATTTTGATGACATGGAACACAAAAGGGGCAGCATCTATCTTTAACATGTGTAGGGCTGGTTGTGATAGTATTGAACTCATTTGAACATGACACTGGCCATTTGATTTAACCTGGACTCGGGTAGATGTAACATAGTACATTTAAATATGGTACACTCTAATTAGTTTGATGTTTATGTATGGTATACATTAATTTGAAAAAGTCCATCATCCATTAGGTTAGGGGAAAGGTTAGTTAACATGCTAGTAGTTGCTAAAGTTGTCCGTAATGAGATTCGAACAAGCAACCTTAGGGTTGCTAGACGTTCACGTTATACTTCCACCCTGATCAATGTTTTCTTACGTTTTTGCATTAAGTAACCTTCTGTCATATGTAGACTTACCAAACATAATATGTCATACTATTTGGAGTGTCTTGGATTTACGTTTACTACTTCACGTATAGACTATGAGACCAGGCTGTTTGATTAGAGACACCTGTGAATGGAAGATCTGAAGTCTGATTGGTTGATAATCATCTTCAGCATCTGGCGACAATGAGTGAAATTAACTTTTGCAGCACACTGATGTGGTGGTCTGGTTTGTGTGTGAAAAGTTGCTGCTTACTCTATGCCCCCAAACCCCACTGCATTGTCACTACCAATATCAGTATGACCCTCAGCCAGCTAAGGCTGTAACTGGCTCGGGTTAGAAAGATCTTCAGCATCCTTGGTATCGAGATCCCTTCTACCCTTATGACCCTCAGCCAGCCACGCCTGCTATTCATCATCCTGTGACTCAGAAGCCTACTTCTGCCATCCTTTACCTTGTTATTGAAAAGCCAACAGCTCCACGGCATCCTTACTACCCATAATCTGCTACTCCGCCTCCTGGGAACCCTCAGTATTACTTTTGCTTCTACCCTCTGCCCTCCAAATATGTAATTATCCACTGAAAATGCGGTCGGAGGATTAGTATGAAAGGTGTGACATACTGCATCGCCGTGCGACTCAAATTTTGTAACAATGTGGAGTGCACGGTATAGCTCAGCGTTGACATGATTGGTTGACGGTAGGTGGGGTCAGTACGTTCTGTATAAACACAAACTCACTTCCTTGTCAACAACCTTCACAATAGCGCTGATGTCTGCGGAGGCTGCATCGCACTAAATGCTGTACGGTAACTTCAGATGTCGCATTTATCGTGCAGAGCATTTTTTATTGTCAACGTGTTAGTCTGCAATGGACACTTGAAGTGAAGGAATCTGCACTGTACATATCAATTAGATTTAAATTAACATTAACCCCTAATTCTTCATTTGGGTGGAATGTTTTCTCTGCCTCCACATTATCCACAGGTTAACAGTCAACTTGTGAGTCTGAAAATGGACACTTGATGTGAAGGAATCCGTAAATATCAATTTGATCTATAAAGACATTTTTCATTTCACATACAGGTGTTAAGTGCACAGAGGTCATTTGTACATTGTTTTGCCCTTCAGATGCGACCTTCCAGTGACTCCCCTTCCACAACTTAACAATGGACCAAGTTATTTGCAACAACAAAAAAAGAAAGATTATTGAAATCGTTCTGTTAGTTGTCAGTCGTGAGTTATTAATTTAATATTTTGATAGTATACCACAGCATGCCATTGTGATTTAGTGATGAATGTTTTAGTTTTATGCATTGAATTTCTATGTAGCCTAGCTACAGTATGTTAGGTAAAAAGCTACATTTAACATTTATGAAATATACACTGAACAAAAATATAAACGCAACATGCAACAATTTCAAAGATTTTACTGAGTTATAAGGAAATCAGTCAATTAAAATAAATAAATTGGGCACTAATCTATGGATTTCACATGACAGGAATACAAATGTATCTGTTGGTCACCGATACCTTAAAAAAAAGGTAGAGGCGTGGATCAGATAACCAGTCAGTATCTGGTGTGACCACCATTTGCCTCATGCAGCACAACACATCTCCTTCACATAGAGTTGATCGGGCTGTTGATTGTGGCCTGTGAAAATGTTGTCCCACTCTACTTCAATGGCTGTGCAAAGTTGCTGGATATTGGCGGGAACTGGAACACGCTGTCATACACGTCGATCCAGAGCATCCCAAACATCCAATACAATTTTATTGGTCACATACACATTTCTTTAGCAGATGTTATTGCGGGTGTAGTGAAATGATTGTGTTCTTAACTCAAACAGTGCATCAGTATCTAACAATTTACAACAATACACACATCTAAAAGTAAAAGAATGGAATTAAGAAATATATAAATATTAGGACGAGCAATGTTGGAGTGGCATTGACTAAAATAGAATAGAATAGAATACAGTATATACATATGAGATGAGTAAAGCAGTATGTAAATATTATTAAAGTGACTAGTGTTCCATTATTAAAGTGGCCAGTGATTCTGTGTCTATGTACATAGGGCAGCAGCCTCTAAGGTGCAGGATTGAGTAGCTGGGTGGTAGCCAGCTAGTGGTAGCTATTTAACAGTCTGATGGCCTTGAGATAGAAGTTTTTCAGTCTCCCGGTCCCAGCTTTGATGCACCTGTACTGACCTTGCCTTCTGGATGATAGCGGGGTGAACAGGCTGTGGCTCGGATAGTTGATGTCCTCGATGATCTTTTTGTTTTGGCCTTCTTGTGACATCGGGTGCTGTAGGTGTCCTGGAGGGCAGGCAGTGTGCCCCCGGTGATGCGTTGTGCAGACCGCAACACCCTCTGGAGAGCCTTGCAGTTGTGGGCAGTGCAGTTGCCGTACCAGGCGGTGATACAGCCGGACAGGATGCTCTCAATTGTGCATCTGTAGAAGTTAGTGATTTGCTTAGGGGCCAAGCCAAATTTCTTCAGCCTCCTGAGGTTGAAGAGGCGCTATCGCGCCTTCTTCACCACACTGATTGTGTTGGAGGCGTGCGTGGCCACGCAGTCATGGGTGACCAGGAAGTACAGGAGACTGCTGAGCACGCACCGTTGTGGGGCCTCTGTGTTGAGGATCAGCGAAGTGGAGGTGTTGTTTCCTACCTTCACCACCTGGGGGTGGCCCGCCAGGAAGTTTAGGACCCAGTTGGACAGGGCTTGGTTCAGACCCAGGGTCCTGAGGTTAACGATGAGCTTGGAGGGTACTATGGTGTAGAAGGCTGAACTGTAGTCAATGAACAGCATTCTTACGCAGGTATTCCTCTTGTCCAGATGGGATAGGGCAGTGTGCAATGGCGATTGCATCGTCTGTGGATCTTTTGGGGCGGTAAGCAAATTGAAGTGGGTCCAGGGTGACATGTCTGGTGAGTATGCAGGCCATGGAAGAACTGGGACATTTTCAGCTTCCAGGAATTGTGTACAGATCTTTGCGACATGGGGCCGTGCATCATCATGCTGAAACATGAGGGGATGGTGGGTGGATGAATGGAAAGACAATGGGATCTGGTCACGGTACCTTTGTGCATTCAAATTGCCATCGATAAAATGCAATTGTGTTCGTTGTCTGTAGTTTATGTCTGCCCATGCCATAACCCCACTGCCAACATGGGGCATTCTGTGACATCCGTAAACTGCTCGCCCACACAATGCCATACACGCTGTCTGCCATCTTTCTGGTACATTTGAAACCAAGATTCCTCTGAAGAACACACGTCTCCAGCATGCTAGTGGCCATTCAAGGTGAGCATTTGCCCACTGAAGTCGGTCACGACGCCGAACTGCAGTCAGGTCAAGACGCTGGTGTGGACGACGAGCACACAGATAAGCTTCCCTGAGACGGTTCTGACAGTTTGTGTAGAAACTCTTCGGCTGTGCAAACCCACAGTTTCATCAGCCGTCCGGGTGGCTGGCCTCAGATAATTCCGCAGGTGAAGAAGCCGGATGTCGAGGTCCTGGGCTGGCATAGTTACACGTGGTCTGCAGTTGTTAGGCCGGTTGGACGTACTGCCAAATTGTCTAAAACCATGTTGGAGGCAGCTTATGGTAGAGAAATGAACATTCAATTATCTGGCAACAGCTCTGGTGGACTTTCCTACAGTTAGCATGCCAATGGCACACTCCCTCATAACTTGAGACATCTGTGACATTGTGCTGTGTGACAAAACTGAACATTTTAGAGTGGCCTTTTATTATCCCCAGCACAAGGAGCACCTGTGTAAGGGGCTCCCGAGTGGCGCAGCAGTCTAAGGTACTGCATCACAGTGCTAGAGGCGTCACTACAGACCCTGTTTCGATCCCGGTCTGTATCACAACCAGCCGTGATCGGAAGTCCCATAGGGCGGCGCACAATTGGCCCAGCGTCATCCTGGTTAGGGTTTGGCCGGTGTAGGTCGTCATTGTAAATAAGAATTTGTTCTTAACTGACTTGACTAGTTAAGTAAAGGTAAAACATTTAAATATTTGTGTAATGATGTAATGATCATGCTGTTTAATGATCAAGTGTAATGATCATGCTGTTTAATCAGTTTCTTGATATGCCACCTGTCAGGTGGATGGATTATCTTGGCAAAGGAGAAATGCTCACTAAAAGGGATGTAATAAATTTGTGCACAACATTTTAGAGAAATAAGCTTTTTGTGCGTGTGGAACATGTCTGGGATCTTTTATTTCAGCTTATGAAACATGGGACCAACACTTTGGGATATATTTTACTAGCTACCATAGAATGCTATCAAAATGTATTTCCACACCATATATTTAAATATATAAACATATATGTAGAAATTATTGAAAACAGCAAATTTTGTTATATGTCCATATATTTTTGTGTACATATAATGCTTAAACATAGATTTAGCAGTGGAGGCTGGTCGGAGGACTTATAGGAGGACGGGCTCAAAGTAATGGTTGGAATGAAATGAATGGAACTGAGTCAAACGTGTGGTTTCCATATGTGTGATGTGTTTGATACCTTTCCATGAATTGCATTCCAGTCATTGCAATGCGCCCGTCCTCCTATAGCTCTCCCACCAGCCTCATCTGCTATTTAGATATCTGTAATTTACATATATGTAAACACATGTACATACAGGTTAAAATATATGTCAATATATTATTTTCCCATATGTGTGTAGTGACATTTTTTATCCGACATGTACTTTACTTGCATAAAAAGGTTGGCTGGAAACCCAGGAGGCTGCCGAGGGGAGAACCGCTCATAATAATGACCGGAACGGTGCAAATTGTATGGCATCAAACACATAGAAACCATGTGTTTGATGTATTTAATACCATTCCACTGATTCAGCTCCAGCCATTACCATGAGCCCGTTCTCCCCAATTAAGGTGCAACCAACATCCTGTGTATGGAAACCTGGTTATAGATGGAAAATATTCTAAGCGTACACGTCAATCAACCAAATACCACTAATTGATCACAGCTGCATATCATCACAGTTGCGTTCAACTTGGACGCAATGTTCAGATAGCAATGTAGGCTGTAATGTAGAATAGACATATGCCTCTCATGTAGAATAGGGAACCATGTCAGCTCAGAACAAGACATTTCTGTCTGCATCGTTCTGAATGTCGCACCCTCCTGAAGGTGACGTGGGTCATTTGATTAGAGACACCTTTGAGTGGGAGGTCTGAAGTCTAATTGGTCGGTAATCATATTCAGCCTCTGGCGACAGTGAGTGAAGGAAACTCTTTCAGCACACTGATGTGGTGGTCTGGTGTGTTTGTGAAACGCGATTTTAGTCTGATGGCATGGAAGGCAAAAGAGGAGCGTCTCTCTTTAATATGTTTAGGGCTAGTTGTGGTAGTATTGAACTCCTTTGGTCAGTGCACTGCATTAACACAAACAAGATCGTCAAAATCCTCTATTGTCCTGGGACCCCATTTGAAGGGGGATCTTAACAATGGTAAAGAGGAGCAGTCTACAGGTGCAGTGCACTTTGGAAGGCTTATACTTGGACGTAATGTCAAACCAAGAAATGAGAGTTTTTCTACTGATGAACATACTGTCTCCAAAGTCAGATCCTCCAATGGTTCACTGGATGATGCTGACTACCAGTCTGACATGGGTATGTATGATCTCTAACTTGCTTTTTATTATGTTCAATTTGTTTCTATTTTTAGGAATGTTTTTGACTTAACAACAATTAGTTGCACCTTCCAGTGTAAAAGGAAGGTTTTGGTCCAAACAATGCTGTTAGGAACTCTTAGTCCTGTGAATGGCTTTAGTAGCATTGCCCTACAACCTAGGTTTAAGAATGGACTACCAATGGTTTAGTTAAATACATAAGTTGTCTTCTACTTTAAAGGTTGGGAATCTAAGCAGCTGGGAGGGCAAGTTTATGGCACAGCTAGCCCAAGTAGTCCAGTGGTGGAAAGTCTTTTGCGGATGGAACCAAGTGTTGAATGTGTTGGGGACTCCATGAAACTAAAGGTCCATGACACAGGCTCTACACCAGGGTCTCTCTTTTTTGTGGACCGAGGCAAGTATCCAGCTGTTTATCCTGGTATTTGATTTTGAGTCATTTGAAAGCTGTACAAGTTAGATGTCATTTGTTGTGTTACTGGTTAACAAATTTAATTTCTCTTGCTGTTACAATGTCTTGCAGGAAATCAGTCTCCCCTGCCTCTGTCACAGTTGCCCACAAGCTGTGGTCATTCCATCAGAGCCACTCGCCAGGATTGGATTTTCATTGCAATCTATAATGGCTGTTATGTCACACTGGAGGTAGGAACAATTTCATTGACTTCATATTTTATTGTGAATTTTAACACTTTCCAAGATGAGTAACTTTAAATTTAATCTTGCAGGATGGTAATTATGTTCTGCCTTTGCGATGGTGGGGGTTGCCAATTAAAATGTCCTGCCCTGCCAAAAAGTCCTCTAAACCCAACCCTCCTACTGTTTCCTGCTACCCTGAGGGCATGGTGGTGAAAATGGAGGGGGGCACCTCTGCCAAGGATCTCAGGGTCAAGTGTAAGTAATTTAAGTCTCAATCCTCGTGCATTCTCAAGAGGAACACAAGCGTAAGTTAGATAAGTATATTTGTAACTGTATGCTTTAAGTTCTACTCCATTACACTCTTCTAGTCAAAGGACACTGGCAGCCATTGATGGAAGTTTCGCCCCATTGTGGCTACAGTGTGGTACCTCATCTAGAATATGTGACCATTTCTGCTCATTATGAGCCCTGTGTGGAAACTAAGGTATGGCTTTCTGAATTGTCAGTTGTGTTAATATTGCCCTTGCTGGTTTTGAAGGACATGGATGGGAATCAATGATTTGACTCAAATGTTAATCTCTTTATTGCAGGATGGGATGTTCACCCTTGAACTTGCTGGAGAGGGGGAGGTTAAAGTGTCCTGTCCTAGTTCTGTTGACCAGTCTATCCCTCGCCCCAATTACCCCCAAAACCCTTTGTTTCCTCTTCCTCCCACCATTGCGCTTCAACCAAGTCCAATGTTTCCTCCTCGGCCTACTCCACCCTCTAAACCCCAGGCCCCGCTGCATCCTTACTTCACAAAGCCTGCTACTCCACCTCCTGGGAACCCTCAGTATTACTTTTCCTTCTACCCTCAGCCAGCCAAGCCTGTAACTAGCGCTCCACCTAAAGACCCCCAGCCTCACTGGTATTCAGAGTCCTTCTACCCTCAGCCAGCCAAGCCTGTAACTAGCGCTCCACCTAAAGACCCCCAGCCTCACTGGTATTCAGAGTCCTTCTACCCTCAGCCAGCCCAGCCTGTAACGAGCGCTCCACCTAAAGACCCCCAGCCTCACTGGTATTCAGAGTCCTTCTACCCTCAGCCAGCCAAGCCTGTAACTAGCGCTCCACCTAAAGACCCCCAGCCTCACTGGTATTCAGAGTCCTTCTACCCTCAGCCAGCCCAGCCTGTAACGAGCGCTCCACCTAAAGACCCCCAGCCTCACTGGTATTCAGAGTCCTTCTACCCTCAGCCAGCTGAGCCAGTTACTCATATGCCTGCCACACCCCCCCCTGCAACAGAAGCTCCAAATGGCAAGGTGTACTATCCTTACTACCCATATCCTTATGATCATCCTCCTATGACTCAAAAGCCTGTTACTGAAAAGCCAACATCTCCACTGCATCTTTACTACACAGAACCTGCTACGCATCCTCCTGTGAACCCTCAGTATTACTTTTCATTCCACCCTCTGCCTGCAACTCCTCCCCCTGCTACCAAAGTTCCTCAGGGCCATGTACAACATCATGACTATCGACATCCCAAGCCTGTAACTGGCTCTCCCCCTAAAGACTCCCAAATTCTTTGGGATTCCTTTGACCGTCAACCAGCCAAGCCTGCTACGCATCCTGTGACTCCAAAGCCTACACCTGCCATGCTTCCCCCTGCTACTGAAAAGCCAACCGCTCCACTACATCCTTACTACCTGAAACCTGATACTCTGCCTCCTGGGAACCCTCAGTATTACTTCTCATTCTACCCTCTGCCTGCTAAGCATGTAACTCCTCCCCCTCAAGTGTCTACTCCTGCTACCAACGCTCCTCAAGGCCATGTGCAGCATCCTTACTACCCACATCCTCACTATCCTCCACATCCTAAGCCTGTAACTGGCTCTCCCCCTAAAGACCCCCAAATTCCTTGGGATTCCTTTGACCGTCAACCAGCCAAGCCTGTGACACATCCTGTGACTCTAAAGCCTAAACCTTCCATGCTTCCCCCTGCTACTGAAAAGCCAACAGCTCCACTGCATCTCTACTACCCACATCACTACCAACAGTTCTACCCTGAGCCAGCTAAGCCCATTACAATCCCACTTAGGCCTGCAACTCAAACATCAGAACAAACTCAACTTGTTCATACATGGATACCTGCTCCTCAACAACCTAGTCATCAAAGAAATACTAAAGCACCTCCAACTGTGGCTCCAAGTTCACCTCAGCCAGTTGACTCTTATCCACCACATCCTGGGTATTGTCCTGCAGTCTGCCCTACTGGTTTCTTGACCTGCTGCCCCATGCCCATATCTTTCCATCAACACCACCACAACCATTTTGGCCCTGTAACATCCAAGGATAGTGTAATCATTCCCGCTTACCCTTTCAAGCATACATCTGACCTGTTCAATTATGCTTCAGTTTCTGAACCTAGCCAAGCCACTACAACCCAACAACCTGTAACGGTTCAGACGGTTGCCCCCACTAAAACGTCCTTGACTGGTTTCCATGACTACTGGAGTCAGCATGGAATGAGATTTTCAGCCTCCTTGGCTTCGTATGCCCAAGCACCTAGTGATGCCAACAATCCCTCAGAACCCCAACGTCCAAAGGAATCACATTCTCAGCCCTACAACCCACAGCAGCCAATGCGCCCATATTTTGAAGCACCTGCCAGTGACTCCAAAAAACCTACGGCACAGCAAAAACCAATTCTGCCCCATAACCCACAACAGCTTATGCATGCATATCCTCTGCCATACAACCCACAAGGTCCAGTACAGCCACATGCCCAAGCACCTGTTTATTCTAACAAGCCCTTGGAACATGAGCGACCTGCCAGTGATCCAAGTAAACCATCTGAACCTCAATCGCTGTCTAGTGACCTCAACAAGCCCTTAAAACCCCAACCTTCAAAGTGGCCACATTATCCTTTCAGACCTCCAATGTGGTATGACCCTGACATGTTCTATGCATCCAAGCCTCTGATGCAACCAGACCACCACCACACCCAACTGTCTGAATCTGCAATGCAGATGCATAGCACACTTGAACAACAGAGTCCTCAAGAGCATCCACATGGAACGCCTCAGCCTCCAAGACCAGTCAAGGAACTGGGTGGCTCCCTTCCCAGTAATTCAGAGGGTATCTCTAGCCTTCAGCAACCAAATCCTTCAGGCCAACAAATGCTTACCCATTACGGCTCATTGCCAATATATTATGCTGGTTCTAAACCATCCTACCCCCAAAAACCTGCAGCCAAGCCTTCTGGTAAACCCTCTAGACCTGAATTCCCAGAGTCCTTCGAACACTATTGGAAGCCCATTGTGCCACTAGGGTCTAACGAGGGGTTCCATGTTTCTTACCCGGCCCAGTCCGCAGGAGGTTCTTACCCGGCCCAGTCCGCAGGAGGTTCTTACCCGGCCCAGTCCGCAGGAGGTTCTTACCCGGCCCAGTCCGCAGGAGGTTCTTACCCGGCCCAGTCCGCAGGAGGTTCTTACCCGGCCCAGTCCGCAGGAGGTTCTTACCCGGCCCAGTCCGCAGGAGGTTCTTACCCGGCCCAGTCCGCAGGAGGTTCTTACCCGGCCCAGTCCGCAGGAGGTTCTTACCCGGCCCAGTCCGCAGGAGGTTCTTACCCGGCCCAGTCCGCAGGAGGTTCTTACCCGGCCCAGTCCGCAGGAGGTTCTTACCCGGCCCAGTCCGCAGGAGGTTCTTACCATGCTGCTATCTAAATGGTAAGTCATTTTGACCTTCCTCCATAGTTGCCTAAACATTTTAAGTCTTTAATTGAACAGTGGACTCAACATGCATCTGTCTTTTTCAGGATGAGAAGGGTCATGCATCCTTCAGTTAGTGGTGCTGATGCCCACCAGAAGCAGTCATGTTTTCCCAATAAAGTAATTAACTGACAATTGCGCAACATTGTTTTAATTTTTTTCCCTTAACTGCATGTTAAGAAATTTAGGTTTTAAGAAATGTTTTAGCCAGGTGTGATTAACACTTGTACTGTAAACCAGAAGGCACAATTTCCACACACCACTGACTTTTCTGTGTACGGTACTTTTCCCAGTCAATGTCACCCACATACAAACTTAAATTAATAATTAAACATCAAACTTAAATTAATAATTTCAGACCATGGCTCCAGAAGCTATTTCAGATCATTGCTGAAACGCTGGCAGTATTCTAACACTCATATGGTGTAAGCCTCCCATCTAGTGGTCACATTGAAAAATAGTTGAGCTTTTCATGTGAATGGGTTCACGTGGTTGCATGCTATAGTTGTATTGGCCACTGATCTCAACGGAGTCTAAAATAAACTATTTGCTATTGAATGTGAACCATTACTCATAGTGCATCAATTTCTATCCTGCTGCTTTGAAGTCTACTGCATTTTGTAGAATCCCACTCAGACTGCACATGCATTTGGTGGCAGGACATTGTCACCCATTATCCTCATGCATCACTCATTTGCGCATGTCTAGAGTGAACTATAAAGCTTTTCTGCAGTCTTAAGAAATGCTGAGGATTTTTTTGTTTTAAAACTGCAACAATTGAATTAGTTTGGGAGTTCACACAACTGGTTAGGAGTTGGCTTGTTCAACATTGGGTTACAGTAAGACATCAGCCAACAAATACTGTTGGCCTGGTTGTGTCTACCACCTTTGCTTCAACAGTGCTAGAATGTACCATCCAAAGAGGCAGCATGTCTTGAGTCCATTATCCAAAGCAACTTACAATTAGTAGTGGGTCGGTTAGATGGTGTCTAATGGGCATAACTGTGGTCCCCTGTAGCTCAGCTGGTAGAGCAAGGTGTTGCCGGGACAGTGGGTTCGATTCCTGGCACCACACTTATGTAGAATGTATGCATGCATGACAGTCGTTTGCTGAACACAGGTTTCTGTGCCAATGCACCACACAACCAATTAACAAAGCATATTGACATTGAGCACTTATATAACATGGTTTGGGATTTCAAAACACAATCTCGACAAACAAAAAATACATCACACCCTACCTTGTATGCTTACCCAGAATTGAAGTCTTGGCAATCTCCAAATGTCATAACTTTTTAATGTCTTGTAACATGTCTCTGTCCATTCATCAATTGGCCGGTGCAGTTTGGATTGATAGTCGGACTTCCGTTGTGATCCCTATTTTCTTTTTACATAAATACATATACAATTACAGTGGTGTAAAGTACCTAAGTATTTTTTGGGGGTATTGGTACTTTACTATTTGTATTTTTTTTACTTCACATTCCTAAAGAAAATAATGTACTTTTTAGTCCATACGGTTTCCCTGACACAAGTACTCGTTACATTTTGAATGCTTAGCACGACAGAAATGGTCCAATTCACAAACTTATCCAGAGAACATCCCTGGTCATCCCTACTACCTGATCAGGCGGATTCACTAAACACAAATGCTTCGTTTGTAAATTATGTCTGAGTGTCACTATCTACCCGTAAATTTAAAAAGGATGGTGCTGTCTGGCTTGCATAATATAAGGAATTTGAAATGATTTAGACCTTGATACTTAGTGCCTTTGGAAAGTATGCAGACCCCTTGACTTTTTCCACATTTTGTTACGTTACCTTATTCTAAAATTGATTAAATAAAAACATTTCCTCGGCAATCTGCTCACAATACCCCATAATGACAAAATGAAAAAAAGGTTCTTAGAAATGTTTGCTAATAAAAAAAAAAAACAGTATTCAGACCCTTTGCTATGAGACACAAAATTGAGCTCAGGTGCATCCTGTTTCCATTGATCATCCTTGAGATGTTTTTACAACTTGTTTTGAGTCCATCTGTGGTAAATTCAATTGATTAGACATAATTTCGAAAGGCACACACCTGTCTGTATAAGGTCCCACAGTTGACAGTGTATGTCAGAGCAAAAACCAAGCCATGAGGTTGAAGGAATTGTCCGTAGAGCTCCAAGACAGGATTGTTTCAAGTCACAGATCTGGGGAAGGGTACCAAAACATTTCTGCAGCATTGAAGGTCCCCAAGAACACAGTGGCCTCCATCATTCTTAAATGGAAGAAGTTTGGAACCACCAAGACTCACCAAGACAAACCACCAAGACAAACTGATCAATCGGTGGAGAGGGGCCTCGATCAGGGAGGTGACCAAGGCCCAAAAGGCACCTAAAGGACTCTCAGAACATGAGAAACAAGATTCTCTGGTCTGATGAAAACAAGATTGATCTCTTTGGCCTGAATGCCAATCATCACAACTGGAGGAAACCTGGCACCATCCCTACGGTGAACTATGGTGATGGCAGCCTCATGCTGTGTGGATGTTTTTCAGGTGCAGGGAGACTAGTCAGGATTGAGGCCAAGATGAATGGAGCAAAGTACTGAGAGATTCTTGATGAAAAACTGCTCCAGAGCGCTCAAGGTTCACCTTCCAACAGGACAACGACCCTAAGCAAACTGCCAAGACAACGCAGGAGTGGCTTCGGGACAAGACTCAATGTCCTTGAGTGGCCCAGCCGGAGCCTGGACTTGAACCCAATCGAACATACAGTTGAAGTCGGACATTTATATACACCTTAGCCAAATACATTTAAACACATTTTTTCGCAATTCCTGACATTTAATCCCAGTTAAAATTCCCTGTCTTAGGTCAGTTAGGATCACTATTTTATTTTAAGAATGTGAAATGTCAGAATAATAGTAGAGAGAATGATTTATTTCAGCTTATATTGCTTTCATAACATTCCCAGAGGGTCAGAAGTTCACATACACTCAATTAGTATTTGGTAGCATTGCCTTTAAATTGTTTAACTTGGGTCAAACGTTTTGAGTAGCCTTCCACAAGCTTCCCACAATAAGTTGGGTGAATTTTGGCCCATTCCTCCTGACAGAGCTGGTGTAACTGAGTCAGGTTTGTAGGCCTTCTTGCTCGCACACGCTTTTTCAGTTTTGCCCACAAATGTTCTATAGGTTTGAGGTCAGGGCTTTGTGATGGCAACTCCAATACCTTGACTTTGTTGTCCTTAAGCCATTTTGCCACGACTTTGGAAGTATGCTTGGGGTCATTGTCCATTTGGAAGACCCATGTGCGACCAAGCTTTAACTTCCTGACTGATGTCTTGAGATGTTGCTTCAATGTATCCACATAATTTTCCTACCTCATGGTGCCATCTATTTTGTGAAGTGCACCAGTCCCTCCTGCAGCAAAGCACCCCCATGCTTCCCGGTTGGGATGGTGTTCTTCGGCTTGCAAGTCCACTGTATGGATAGGCCTGTAGGCTTATGAGTCCACTGTATGGATAGGCCTGTAGGCTTAGGAGTCCACTGTATGGATAGGCCTATAGGCTTATGAGTCCCCTGTATGATATTCATATTCTAATATATACACTGCATTCAGAAAGTATTCAGACCCCTTGACTTTTTCCACATTTTGTTACATTACACCCTTATTCTAAAATTGATTAAATTGTTTTTTTCCCCTCATCAATCTACACACAATACCCCATAATAACAAAGCAAAAACAGGTTTTTAGACATTTTTGCAACTGTATTAAATATTAACTTAAATATCACATTTACATAAGTATTCAGCCCCTTTACTCAGTACTTTGTTGAAGCGCCTTTGGCAGTGATTACAGCCTCAAGTCTTCTTGGGTATGATGCTACAAGCTTGGCACACCTGTATTTGGGAAGTTTCTCCCATTCTTCTCTGCAGATGTTGGCACCACAAACCAATGCTGGCACTAAGACCACGCTCATTGAGCTGTATACGGCCATAAGTAAACAGTAAAACGCTCACCCAGAGGCGGCGCTCCTAGTGGCCGGGGACTTTAATGCAGGAAAACCTAAATCCGTTTGACCTAATTTCTACCAGCATGTTAAATGTGCAACCAAAAACTCTAGACCACCTATACTCCACACAAAGAGATGCGTACAAAGCTCTCCCTCGCCCTCCATTTGGCAAATCTGCCCATAATTTTATCCTCCTGATTCCTGCTTACAAACAAAAACTAAAGCAGGAAGCACCAGTGACTCGGTCAATAAGAAAGTAGTCAGATGACGCAGATGCTAAGCTACAGGACTGTTTTTCTTGCACAGACTGGAATATGTTCCGGGATTCTTCTGATGGCATTGAAGAGTACACCACATCAGTCATTGGCTTCATCAATAAGTGCATCGATAACGTTGTCCCCACAGTACATACCCCAACCAGAAGCCATGGATTACAGGCAACATCCGCACTGAGCATAAAGGGTAGTGCTGCTGCTTTCAAGGAGCGGGACTCTAACCCGGAAGCTTATAAGAAATCCCACTATGCCCTCCGACGAACCATCAAACAGGCAAAGCATCAATACAGGACTAAGATTGAATCGTACTACACTGGCTCCGACGCTCGTTGGATGTGGCAGGGCTCGCAAACTATTACAGAGTACAAAGGGAAGCACAGCTGTGAGCTTCCCAGTGACACAAGGCTACCAGACGAGCTAAATTACTTCTATGCTTGCTTCGAGGCAAGTAACACTGAAGCATGCATTAGAGAATCAGCTGTTCCGGATGACTGTGATCATGCTCACAGTAACCCATGTGAGTATTTAGTAAAACAATTCTAATAATTTTACATTTATTTAACTCTGGTATAAGCACTTTAAACAGGTCAACATTCACAAGGCCACAGGGCTAGACAGACTACCAGGACATGTAATCCGAGTATGCGCTGACCAACTGGCAAGTGTCTTCACTGACATTTTCAACTTCTCCCTATCTGAGTCTGTAATAGCAACATGTTTCAGGCAGACCACCATAGTCTCTGTGCCCAAGAACACTAAGGTAATCTGCCTAAATAACTACCGACCTGTAGCACTCACGTCTGTAGCCATGAAGTGCTTTGAAAGGCTGGTCATGGCTCACATCAACACCATTATCCCAGAAACCCTAGACCCACTCAATTTGCATACCGCCCCAACAGATCCGCAGATGATGCAATCTCTATTGCACTCCACACTGCACTTTCACACTTGGACAAAAGGAAAACCTATGTGAGAAAGCTATTCATTGACTACAGCTCAGAGTTCAACACCATAGTGCCCTCAAAGCTCATCACTAAGCTAAGGACCCTGGGACTAAATACCTCCCTCTGCAACTGGATCCTGGACTTCCTGAGGGGCCACCCCCAGATGGTGAGGGTAGGTAACAACACATCCACCACGCTGATCCTCAACACAGGGGCCACTCAGGGATGCGTGCTCAGTCCCCTCCTGTACTCCCTGTTCACTCATGACTGCATGGCCAGGCACAACTCCAACACCATCATTAAGTTTGCTGATGACACGACAGTGGTAGGCTTGATCAACGAATACGACAAGACAGCCTATAGGGAGGAGGTCAGAGACCTGGCCTTAATTTTTAAATATTTTTTTCTTAAAACGGCATTGTTGGTTAAGGGCTTTTAAGTAAGAATTTCACTGTAAGGTGAAATTCTAAATAACCGTATTAATATAACCTTGAGGGGGCAGGTTCTCTAACAGGCTAACACAACAAACCAAACACTGTTCAGATTCAGACAACTACGGAAACAACTCCAGGCCAAACTGCACCAAAAGAGAAGTAGAATAGAGAGATCTAGAGCGTCTAAAAATAAATAAATACATGTCAGAAGATTTCAAATGGTTCCAATATTTAAGGCAATGCAGTGGTATTATTCCTCTTGGTGCTTCTCAAGCCTTTGCCCTCTGAACCTGTTGAATTCGGCGCGTTTGAAAAGTAAAATTTGATTTGATTTGAGATCATCTCAAGCTCTGTCAGGTTGGATAGGGAGCATCGCTGCACAGCTATTTCATGTCAAAGGGGGCTGAATACTTATGATACACACTGTATATTATTAGATAAAATATTACTGTGAAGTGTCATTCTGGTTCCACCTCTAGCCCTGATCTGAAATGACTAGATAGGTGAAATTAAAATATGTTGGAAATTCTTACATATTAAATTGTTTTCCATGCATTGAGATACACTTTGTCAATCTGGTATCTTCCCCAGCTTTAAGACTCTTATAAAGTCCTGGATTGTTCTGCTCAGTTCCTCTAGGACTGCCTGTAGGCAGCTGCCAGTTGTTGTTAGGATGATGGTGTCATCGGGTCCACAGACATGGCATGGACATCAGGTTGCCAACAGCAACAGCAAACAATGGCACATCACTATTGGAGACAGATTTTAAGATATTACAAGGGTCTTTTATACAGCTGAAACCTGTTTTAAATGCAAAGAAAACACATTTTATCATTTTTAATAGGTTCAAAAAGTTGGTTGAAAATACACTTGCACTTACGAGCTTAGATGGTTCTCGAATTAATCAGGTCTCTGCATATAAATACTTAGGGATATGGTTGGATGATAAACTGTCTTTTAAAATGCATATTGATGAACTTTGTAAACGGCAAAAAATCAAGCTAGGCTTCCTCTATAGAAACAGGACATGCTTGTCCTCTACAAATAGAAGACAAATTGTGCAAGCTACTTTTATGTCTGTTATAGACTATGGGGATATTATTTACATGCATGCTACGGCATCAACACTTAAATCGCTGGATGCTACTTATCATTGCGCACTTAGGTTTATTACGGGTGCTAGCTACAGAACTCACCACTGTGTTTTATATCATAATGTGGGTTGGACAACATGCTCTCGTGTTTGTCTATAAAGCACTTCTATCCAAATAGAAGACAAATTGTGCAAGCTACTTTTATGTCTGTTATAGACTATGGGGATATTATTTACATGCATGCTACGGCATCAACACTTAAATCGCTGGATGCTACTTATCATTGCGCACTTAGGTTTATTACGGGTGCTAGCTACAGAACTCACCACTGTGTTTTATATCATAATGTGGGTTGGACAACATGCTCTCGTGTTTGTCTATAAAGCACTTCTGAAAAAACTACCTTCTTATTTATCATCACTCATCAATATTAGAATTAGAATTCCTAAAACCAGGTCTCAACATGGATTACACTTGAGGCCCCTGTGATTTCCACAGAGTTGGGTATGGCTGCCTTTTCCTGTTACGCTCCTTGCCTATGGAATAGCCTGCAGACTAAACTTAAAATTGAGACTCTTGTCCCCCTTGCTAATTTTAAATATTTATTGGAGAATTTTTATTTTTGTATTGCTTGTAACTGTTTCGGGTAATGCAAGTTCTTGTGCTGTTAGGGGAATAACCTATGTGTAAATGAAATCTGTTGTTGTATTTAAATGTTAAAAAATTATATATTTTTTTGTATTATCTGTGATCGTTTTGTTTGTCTTGTTTAGTTTTTTTAATCATTGTACCTAAACTGTATGTGTAAACATGTAAACGCAGGGCCCAGCTGTAAAAGAGACCTTGGTCTCAGTCTGTGTTCCTTGTTGAAATAAAGGTATGATAATCTTCAACCTTGATCATTGCTCTTTGCCAGGATTGGCAAGTCTTCTGAATGGTCAAAACAAGTGATTTATGCTTTCAGTTCATTTTATATTTCCATGCTGATAATTTACCTGGAATGTCTGCATATTTATGTTGTCTTCGATCATCAAGAAGGCCTTATAGTTTTGCACAGTAAAAGCCCACCAATGCTGAGTGTGTATGTAGGTTCTGAGTGTAAAGAGGTCCTCAGTAACCCAGAATACACATTTGCCTTCTTTGACCAATCAATAGGGTAGTTCTTTGAATTGGAGTATTAGAAAAAGGGGTTTCATAAGACATTGTTTACACAAGCAAAGTACCATTGAACATTTTGAATGAAAGCGGTGTTGCTATCACAGACTTGTTAATGAAGCCCTTTCAAACCAAATTGTGTCTTCTGGATTCAAATGTGTCACATAATCCTTTTCTAAATTGTCCACAGTTATGTCCATATTTTCTAGCCACATATTTTTTATGTTTTGATGTACATGATCATTCAGGGATTTATTATGATACTATAATTTTGATTAGAAATGTATAGTACCAGTATTATTTTGTACCATAGAACAGGCATATTCAACACGCAGAACTCAGTCGGGCCTTGACTCCTGGTATCGTATAAACACACATAAGAAATGGAAAACTGTGTAGAATTGCAGGACATGAGCTTTAAAACTGCAAAACGTTCTCTCTGCCCCATGGCAAACTGTGTAAAATTGCAGGAAATTAACTTTTAAATTGCTAAATGTTCTCTCCGCTAACAAGAGGGGTGTTAACCGTTTGAACAGTTTGGGGTCACATGTGTTGTGAAGTGGGGGGTTTGTTACTATGACGATAAATACAGTAACAATATCCATCTGGACCTTTGCCACCTAGGAAATGTGTGTGACCGGACCTGCTCAAATAATACTTGAGTACCCCTGTCATAGGCCATAGTCAGTGCTATGTATCATAAGGCGGCCCAATATGGACAGCATGGATCAATGAATAGTTTAATAATAATAGATGAATGAATAGTTTAATTCTTAGAGGATGGATGATGCCAGTGCTTCTGAAAATAGTCATTGATTTTGAATACCTTATGAATTATATCACCAGAGTAGTTTATCTAGTAACGCATTTTAAGATGCTCAAAAATGACTAACAACCTTCATGCACATTAACACAGTGAGTCCTATTGTCACGCCGGTGTGATTTAGGACTTCTAACCACTTCTAACCCCTTTTATGTGTTTGAGCTACAGACTTCTGAGTTATACCATTGGATTCGTCCACTCCCTCTGCATCCTTTGGTACCAAACATTAATTTGTTGAACCGGGGCGGAGCTAAAGCGATGTTTGTGAGACAAGGGAGGATCCCGAAACGGCCCAGGGCAAGGTCTTTTATACAAAAACATCTGTAGAATCCGAATGGTTTGAGCTTTCAAGTATTAAAAGATATGACGCTCACAAGCTACACAAGAGTCGTTAGAAGGTAAGGGGTTCTTCTACACAGAAGATCATAGGAAATCCCAGGACATAGTGTCTATAATACTGTAATAAACTCACATAGTTGCGGTCATAAACTCTGAACGCCAAACAGTTGTCACTGACTAGTTGGATATTCATTTCCCACTGAGAAAACAATTCCTGTACTTACAGCATTCATTTGAATTCATTCTGATCAGGTTTTTGCTTTGGCATAATATATATATATATATTTTTACATTTGTCAAAAAATGAATCTCATGAATTCAACAGTTTATGTCAAATAGTTGTGTCTTCTACTTGTAGCCCTGGTTGTCCTGAAAAGAAAATGGTAAAACACTTAATTGTGAGGCTAAATATAAGGGCTGTACATCAAAGTCAGATAAATAAAAAGCCCTTTTCTGCTGGGGTCTCAATTAGCTGTGAAAGACACATGAGAAAGTAATTAAAATGTCATTCTTTATTACCCCTAGATACAGAGCAGTTCAGAGTACATACAGCCATTGCGCATTGAGTGTAGTAAATTAACCCTTATTACCTACATTTTAACGCTTACTTGTAACTCCCACATGTTTAGAACCATGACAAATAGCTAGTAAAGATGTAGGAAATCTCTACCGAACCAATTAATGATGAAGGTCTTGTAAAAGCAAAATGAAAACTCAGCAAGGAAAGCAGACTCAAGCCCTTATGCGGTATTCTCTGATCATGCAGTGGGCCCACTGCATGCAGTTTGATGACTGCGACATTAAAGAGTCTGTGCCTTGTAAAATCTGAACGCTTCTCAGAAAAATTGCTTCTTCCCTGGACACACTGGCACAGGTGCAAGAGGTGCAGACACAATAGCTGGGCTGTCTGGCACTGGTTCTGGGGCTTCCCTCTTCACCACCCCAGATACAACAGGTGCGTCCGTGCCTACAACTGGATCGACTACGAACACAGGGGGCGCTTCGGTACCTACAGGGACCACCACCACGGGGACCACAGGCACTATGGACTCCTCGGACTCGCCAGACTCGCCAGACTCGGCAGACAGAAGGCCGCTGCGGTCGGGGTCGTGGAGGGCGGTGAGTTTGTGGTGCCTCAGGCCGTGGACCTTGTGGAGGTTACCAGCATGGACGTGGACCACTGACGCAGGCACCGGGACTGTGCCATTGGTGTCCACGATAGGCATCTGTACATTAGAACGAGAGACAGGTCGTCAAAGTACTGTGTCAGTGCAATGGTTTGTTTTCATGTGGCATTTATTGATATACCCTGGCATTATGTGGCTGAGTGATGAGGAGACATACCACCAGATATACCCTGGCATTATGTGGCTGAGTGATGAGGAGACAGACCACCAGATATACCCTGGCATTATGTGGCTGAGTGATGAGGAGACAGACCACCAGATATACCTTGGCATTATGTGGCTGAGTGATGAGGAGACAGAGCACCAGGTATACCCTGGCATTATGTGGCTGAGTGATGAGGAGACAGACCACCAGATATACCCTGGCATTATGTGGCTGAGTGATGAGGAGACAGACCACCAGATATACCCTGGCATTATGTGGCTGAGTGATGAGGAGAAACTGATTTTGTTTTTGTCCATTGGGTATTTCTGTTTGCGGAATATTTAGATAAAGCCTTGAATAAAAGAAAAATGGCTACCTATAATTAAATTATAAAAATATTTATCTTCGATGTGGTAAATGGCACGTGTGTATTAAATATTGTGTATAGGCTTGTCTCCCATATGAATCTTCTCTTTGTGCCAGACTGGGTTCAAATGCCTTCTATTTTTTTCTGTATTTATTTATCTGTATATATGATGTATTTATGTCTATGTGTATATACAGGGTGTATGTATGTATCTAAATATGTCTATTATTTTACTGCTCTAAGGATATAATTATTGTTTGGATAACCTTATTCACTATTATGTATTGATTTTTACCTTACTTTTTTTCACTCTTTATGCGATGTGCAATGCAGAGAACACCGGAAGAAGAATGATCATTTAATTACCACAGTGAATGATTGTAATGTTTGTTTATGTGTCAGTTCATCCCATAAGGGATGTGTTGCCAATTGGAGATTTGACCAGAAAATCACATTTTCATTCATTCATTTCATTCATTCATTCATATTGTTCGGTTCAAATAAGATATATCCTTTATAGAGTATAGAAGACACATTAATAACTCAGTGATAACAAGTCACCTACTTATTCACAGGTGTGAATTAATGCATGTCTTTTCTCTTACCATTGAAGATGCAGCAAATATATTGCACTGGATTGAGTGTAAAGAACTCACACCAGCAACTTGACAAAAGCCACGTTGCTGAAAGAGAAAAGAAACGTGTTAGCTTGTCACATGGTGGTACTGATTAAATACCAAGACATTGAGTATGTTTCAATAATCACACTATCATACCACCTAGAATAGTATGCATCCTAAATAGTATGCTAGTATGGCCATTTCAATGCAGGTTTGGGCTTTCCTCCTTCCATGATATAATGTATACTTACTGCCGTAGCATTGGTCAGCGGCACACAGTTGTCATCCCTGTCATCAGCGGTGCAGTTCGTTTCTACTATAACGTATTCTGCCAAGTATCTGGCTCCACCAGACACAACCTGCAAACAGAATTGAAGTACATAACGCCTTTCCACTATAGTTGTGTCACAGTTAGTATATGGGAGGTGTATGCTCAAACAGAGGAGATGTTTTATTTTATTTAATCTTTATTTACCTAGGCAAGTCAGTTAAGAACAAATTCTTATTTACAATGACGGCCTACACCGGCCAAATCCGGACGACGCTGGGCCAATTGTGCACCGCCCAATGGGACTCCCAATCACGGTCGGTTGTGATACAGACTGGATTCGAACCAGGGTGTCTGTAGTGACACCTCTAGCACTGAGATGCAGTGCCTTAGACCACTGCACCACTCGGGAGCCCCACATCAACATCAACCTGTCTAATGGAGCCCTTATTCACTTTTTACATTTAGGGCTAGTTTCCTGGACACAGAAAAAAAGCCTAGATCTGTGTGCAGAAAACTCTCCCTTAAAATGTTTACCTCATTTGGACATAAAAAACCATTACCATACTCTTTTTAGAAGATTGCACTTGCCCACATGATGATCATATGATCAGAAAAATATGTTTTACCTGAGTTGACATGCGTCCGACTTCCATGATTTCAAACAATGACTCTTTGCCTGTCTTGTTGTTGAAGGTGACCAGCGAGGCAAAGACCATGGTCAGGCCTGCAGTGTCGTTAAGGGGAAGGAGTGAGGCACAGCCCACACAGAGGTCCTCCGTTGATTCTTGACATGGTACCAGATAGAGAGAGAAGGTGAGTGTATTAGTGTGTGTGTGAATATATTCCACTTGGCACAGACGTCAATTCAACATCTATTCCACGTGTGTTCAATGTAATTTCATTGAAATGACGTGGGAACAACGTTGATTCAACCAGTGTGTGCCCAGTGGGATCTCACCTTCCCACTTCTGTGGTACCTCTCCAGTCAGTAGCTGTCAGACTTTGTTCACAGAATGTGTTGATTATACTTTATTTGCCTGGGGAACGGGATTGTGAAATTATATAGTTCACTGGATTAGATTGAAAAAAATGTGACATAAAGATTGCATACCTTCAGTTTTACACTTGAAAGCTGTGACAGACATAACTCCTCCAACCTTTCTCAGTACCACATCACAATCTCCCTCCACTGCCTAAAAAACAACAAACAACATTACCAATGATCCATTGGAATTAACTACATTGAATATAAAATGTATTAAAGTGTAGAATTGGCCTCACTGTGGCTACTTTCGGTCTGACGGTGCAGTTGGTGACAGGTGTAGGGTCCAGAACATGACATGTGGTCTCCAGTAGGTCCACTTCCATCAGATAGATCTCTGATCCATCAGGCTATTGAACAACACTGGAGAGCATGACTGAACGGGAATATATTATATCTGCGCTCTTATTCTAATATAAAGTGTCTCTGAGTTGGAGTGCTGATCTAGGATCAGACTACACCAGTCGTCCATATAATCTCATTCATTATGATCTAAAAGGTGAAACTGATCCTAGATCAGCACTGTGAATACAGCTCCAGGGCTAACTGTAGAGGTTAACACATGAAAAAAGGGGCTTTGTATCAAAAGTATATTTCTCCTTAGAACACTAGGGTAAACAAAACCAAAATATGTCTATTTTATCTGTCTCAAACATCTGCAAAACTGTAGACTGGTAGGACCTGGGTAGTTAAGATAAACTTGAAAATGTATCTTGTCTTTACATTTACATTTTACATTATAGTAGTTTATCAGACGATCTTATCCACAGAGACTTACAGTAGTGAGTGCATACACTTTCATACTTCAATTTTTATTTTTTGTACTTAACATAACAATAATTCCGCCTCATTCTGCGAGTACAGAAGTCCAATCTACGCGAGGCCGGTATTTCCATTACAATCTGTAATAATGAATGTTGCCTGGTGTGACGTCACACTAGATTGTATCATACATACATCTATGCAAATCTAGAGATGAGGCATATAGAGATGTATCTCTATGTGACTCTGTGGATTATTCTATTATTCATGCTCCAGCTCTGGCTCACCTTGGTTATGATCTTGATGTCATCGATCTGGTTCAGGGCGTACTTGTAGCCGTGCGTGTGCTGGCCGTTGAGGTAATCCTGGGCCACCAGGGCTGCAGCTTTCACGTCGGGCGAGTCGCAGGGCGGACGGGTCACATTATGCAGAAACAACTGGGCCCATGCCCCCGTCAGCAGCCCCAAAACCAAGGCTATACCCAGGCGACTCATCATCAGGAGGGTTAGGACAGGGCGAGAGGATGGAAGTATTGTAGCAGGTAATGACGGGGGTACACTAGAAGAAGTCCACATGCCCTGGTATATAGCCTGTACTTTAAACTTCACTACAGAGCCAAGGTAAACACATGTCCACCCCGGACTTATGTGTACCGTGTGGGTTGTGCAAGAATCCTCAGCCTGAACCCCATGTGGAATATTGCCAAGATAAATGCTAGACTGACAAAGTCTGGGGTGATCAGGTGCATTGGTGTCAGCAGGTAGATGTCAACGTTTTACTCTTCAGTTCAACTGAGAAAAAGTCAAGCTTGGATAAAATATGGGATTTCATTGATGTGAATTAAGAAGATGCCATGAAAAGTAATACTGTAGCAAAACTGTAGCCCGGGTCTTCTCTAGATCTTTCGTAGACTGTGTGTTCAGAACATGCAGTAGCTTTAAAAGACAATGTAATATACATTGTGATTGATAAGGGACCAGTGTAAAATTCATATCACGATTATGAGGCATCACCCTGTATTTCCCTGAAAGGGAGCAAAAGGCCTATAGTCTGGTTCCAGATGTCTCTGTGTAGCATGGCCTTAGCTCTGTCTGTGCTGTCTTGTGTCTTGCCAATGGTAAGTAAAACAGCATAAGTCGATTTGGGATCAGGCTAGCAATGGAGGCTACTACCATTAGATGGGAGAGCCACAACAACAATGATGCAATGACACCTGGTGGATTATACAGGCTCTGCCACTAAACCAGAGACAAGCGATTTGCAAGTATGCTGCTGATAGGAGACGATTGGCCTACTACAGCATTCACGGATCCCTGCCCCACTCACAACAGGCGCAACTGGCAGGCAGACAAAGGGACAGATCTTACAACGCCTGGATAGGTACTTTAAGTATCAGCTAACCACATCATATGTTATAGCAATCTGTCAGTCGATGGCAACCATTGGTTGATGCATGCAACGTCGCACCAGGGGAACGAGAACACGTACCCGACATCGGCCGTGTTCGAGAACATCAAAACTAGTGCAGTCAGTCAGTCAAAATTTACCCATGATACATTGTGGTTTTGATCCTCTCAAACACGGCCACAGACACACAGAGAGAGAGCTGGGCCCTGACAGTACATCTCAGTAAGACAAAAATAACGGTGTTCCTAAAAAGGTCCAGTTACCAGGACCACAAATACAAATTCCATCTAGACACCTTTGCCCTAGAGCACACAAAAAAAATATACATACCTCAGCCTAAACATCAGCACCACAGGTAACTTCCACAAAGCTGTGAACGAGCTGAGAGACAAGGCAAGAAGGGCTTTCTATGCCAACAAAAGGAACATAAAATTCGACATTCCAATTAGGATCTGGCTAAAAATATTTGAATCCCATTGCCCTTTATGGTTGTGAGGTCTGGGTTCTGCTCACCAACCAAGAATTCACAAAATGGGACAAACACCAAATGGCGCCGGAAGAAATGGCATCAGTTTTACGGGCGCCCAACCAATTGTGCTACTATGGGGGGTTTTTGGCGTTATTTTTAACTTATTTTGTACATAATGTTTCTGCAACCGTATCTTACTTCAAAAAAGAGCTTCTGGATATCAGGACAGCAATCGCTCACCTCGGATTAGATAAAGATGTTTTCTACAACAAAGACGACGCACAAGACCTTCTCCAAACACCCCACAGGACCGACATCCCCGTTATTTGCAAGAGGAAGCGACGCAGGTACAGGGGACCCGGAGAAGGCGACTGGGAAAGCTGCCGTTACCGTCAATATTACTCGCCAAGAAGCAATCATTGGACAATAAATTAGACGAGGTACGATCACAAATATCCTAGCAACGGGACATCAAAAACTGTAATTATCCCATGTTTCACGGAATCGTGGCTGAATCACAACATGGATATTCAGCTAGCAGGATATCAAATCAAATCAAATGTATTTATATAGCCCTTCGTACATCAGCTGATATCTCAAAGTGCTGTACAGAAACCCAGCCTAAGACCCCAAACAGCAAGCAATGCAGGTGTAGAAGCACGGTGGCTAGGAAAAAACTTCCTAGAAAGGCCAAAACCTAGGAAGAAACCTAGAGAGGAACCAGGCTATGAGGGGTGGCCAGTCCTCTTCTGGCTGTGCTGGGTGGAGATTATAACAGAACATGGCCAAGATGTTCAAATGTTCATAAATGACCAGCATGGTCAAATAATAATAACCACAGTAGTTGTCGAGGGTGCAGCACGTCAGCACCTCAGGAGTAAATGTCAGTTGGCTTTTCATAGCCGATCATTAAGAGTATCTCTACCGCTCCTGCGGTCTCTAGAGAGTTGAAAACAGCAGGTCTGGGACAGGTAGCACGTCCGGTGAACAGGTCAGGGTTCCATAGCCGCAGGCAGAACAGTTGAAACTGGAGCAGCAGCACGGCCAGGTGGACTGGGGACAGCAAGGAGTCATCATGCCAGGTCGTCCTGAGGCATGGTCCTAGGGCTCAGGTCCTCCGAGAGAGAGAAAGAAAGAGAGAAAGAGAGAATTAGAGAGAGCATACTTAAATTCACACAGGACACCGGATAAGACAGGAGAAGTACTCCAGATATAACAAACTGACCCTAGCCCCCCGACACATGAACTACTGCAGCATAAATACTGGAGGCTGAGACAGGAGGGGTCAGGAGACACTGTGGCCCCATCCGATGATACCCCCGGACAGGGCCAAACAGGAAGGATGTAACCCCACCCACTTTGCCAAAGCACAGCCCCCACACCACTAGAGGGATATCTTCAACCACCAACTTACCATCCTGAGACAAGGCCGAGTATAGCCCACAAAGATCTCCGCCACGGCACAACCCAAAGGGGGGGCGCCAACCCAGACAGGAAGATCACGTCAGTGACTCAACCCTCTCAAGTGACGCACCCCTCCTAGGGACGGCATGAAAGAGCACCAGTAAGCCAGTGACTCAAAAAAAAAGCTGTCCTTGAAACAGTCTTGATATGTTCGTCAAAAGAGAGATCAGGGTCCAGAGTAACGCCGAGGTCCTTCACAGTTTTATTTGAGACGAATGTACAACCATGAAGATTAATTGTCAGATTCAACAGAAGATCTCTTTGTTTCTTGGGACCTAGAACAAGCATCTCTGTTTTGTCCGAGTTTAAAAGTAGAACATTTGCAGCCATCCACTTCCTTATGTCTGAAACACAGACTTCCAGCGAGGGAAATTTTGGGGCTTCACCATGTTTCATCGAAATGTACAGCTGTGTGTCATCCGCATAGCAGTGAAAGTTAACATTATGTTTCCAAATGACATCACCAAGAGGTAAAATATATAGTGAAAACAATAGTGGTCCTAAAACGGAACCTTGAGGAACACCGAAATGTACAGTTGATTTGTCAGAGGACAAACCATTCACAGAGACAAACTGATATCTTCCCGACAGATAAGATCTAATCCAGGCCAGAACTTGTCCGTGTAGACCAATTTGGGTTTCCAATCTCTCCAAAAGAATGTGGTGATCGATGGTATCAAAAGCAGCGCTAAGGTCTAGGAGCACAAGGACAGATGCAGAGCCTCGGTCTGACGCCATTAAAAGGTCATTTACCACCTTCACAAGTGCAGTCTCAGTGCTATGATGGGGTCTAAAACTAGACTGAAGCGTTTTGTATACATGGTTTGTTTTCAGGAAGGCAGTGAGTTGCTGTGCAACAGCTTTTTCATTTTTTTTTGTGAGGAATGGGAGATTCGATATAGGCCGATAGTTCTTTATATTTTCTGGGTCAAGGTTCGGCTTTTTCAAGAGAGGCTTTATTACTGCCACTTTTAGTGAGTTTGCTACACATCCGGTGGATAGAGA
This sequence comes from Salvelinus namaycush, assembly GCF_016432855.1. Lineage (NCBI taxonomy): Eukaryota > Metazoa > Chordata > Actinopteri > Salmoniformes > Salmonidae > Salvelinus > Salvelinus namaycush. The sequence continues at coordinate 33,991,905 of NC_052331.1, forward strand.
GCCGTTTATTATGTTCAACATAGGAGGGCCAAGCACAGGAAGCAGCTCTTTAAGTAGTTTAGTTGGAATAGGGTCCAGTATGCAGCTTGAAGGTTTAGAGGCCATGATTATTTTCATCATTGTGTCAAGAGATATAGTACTAAAACACTTGAGTGTCTCTCTTGATCCTAGGTCCTGGCAGAGTTGTGCAGACTCAGGACAACTGAGCTTTGGAGGAATACGCAGATTTAAAGAGGAGTCCGTAATTTGCTTTCTAATGATCATGATCTTTTCCTCAAAGAAGTTCATGAATTTATCACTGCTGAAGTGAAAGCCATCCTCTCTTGGGGAATGCTGCTTTTTAGTTAGCTTTGCGACAGTATCAAAAAGAAATGTTGGATTATTCTCATTTTCCTCAATTAAGTTGGAAAAATAGGATGATCGAGCAGCAGTGAGGGCTCTTCGATATTGCACGGTACTGTCTTTCCAAGCTAGTCGGAAGACTTCCAGTTTGGTGTGACGCCATTTCCGTTCCGATTTTCTGGAAGCTTGCTTCAGAGCTCGGGTATTTTCTGTATACCAGGGAGCTAGTTTCTTATGACAAATGTTTTTTGTTTTTAGGGGTGCGACTGCATCTAGGGTATTGCGCAAGGTTAAATTGAGTTCCTCAGTTATGTGGTTAACTGATTTTTGTACTTTGACGTCCTTTGGTAGGTGGAGGGAGTTTGGAAGTGCATCTAGGAATCTTAGGGTTGTCCGAGAATTTATAGCATGACTTTTGATGATCCTTGGTTTGGGTCTGAGCAGATTATTTGTTGCGATTGCAAACGTAATTAAATGGTGGTCCGATAGTCCAGGATTATGAGGAAAAACATTAAGATCCACAACATTTATTCCACAGGACAAACCTAGGTCCAGAGTATGACTGTGGCAGTGAGTAGGTCCGGAGACATGTTGGACAAAACCCACTGAGTCGATGATGGCTAGTCATTGAACATGACTAGCCATCATTGACTAGCCATCATTGAACATGATGATGGCTCAGCATTCAACACCATAGTACCCTCAAAGCTCATCACTAAGCTAAGGATCCTGGGACTAAACACCTCCCTCTGCAACTGGATCCTGGACTTCCTGACGGGCCGCCCCCCAGGTGGTGAGGGTAGGTAGCAACATATCTGCCACGCTGATCCTCAACACTGGAGCTCCACAGGGGTGCGTGCTCAGTCCCCTCCTGTACTCCCTGTTCACCCACGACTGCATGGCCAGGCATGACTCCAACACCATCATTAAGTTTGCAGATGACACAGCAGTGGTAGGCCTTATCACCGACAATGACGAGACAGCCTATAGGGAGGAGGTCAGAGACCTGGCCGGGTGGTTCCAGAATAAAAACCTATCCCTCAACGTAACCAAGACTAAGGAGATGATTGTGGACTACAGGAAAAGGAGGACCGAGCACGCCCCCATTCTCATCGACGGGGCTGTAGTGGAGCAGGTTGAGAGCTTCAAGTTCCTTGGTGTCCACATCAACAACAAACTAGAATGGTCCAAACACACCAAGACAGTCGTGAAGAGGGCCCAACAAAGCCTCAGGAAACTAAAAAGGTTTGGTATGGGTCCTGAGATCCTCAAAAGGTTCTACAGCTGCAACATCGAGAATATCCTGACTGGTTGCATCACTGCCTGGTACGGCAATTGCTCGGCCTCTGACCGCAAGGCACTACAGAGGGTAGTGCCTACGGCCCAGTACATCACTGCGGCTAAGCTGCCTGCCCTCCAGGACCTCTACACCAGGCGGTGTCAGAGGAAGGCCCTAAAAATTGTCAAAGACCCCAGCCACCCTAGTCATAGACTGTTCTCTCTGCTACCGCATGGCAAGCAGTACCGGAGTGCCAAGTTTAACAAAAAGGCTTCTCAACAGTTTTTACCCCCAAGCCATAAGACTCCTGAACAGGTAATCAAATGGCTACCCGGACTATTTGCATTGTGTGCCCCCCCCCCCAAACCCTCTTTTTATGCTGCTGCTACTCTCTGTTTATCATATATGCATAGTCACTTAAACTATACATTCATGTACATACTACCTCAATTGGGCCGACCAACCAGTGCTCCCGCACATTGGCTAACCGGGCTAACTGCATTGTGTCCCGCCACCCACCACCCGCCAACCCCTCTTTACGCTACTGCTACTCTCTGTTCATCATATATGCATAGTCACTTTAACCATATCTACATGTACATACTACCTCAATCAGCCTGACTAACCGGTGTCTGTATGTAGCCTCGCTACTTTTATAGTCTCGCTACTGTATATAGCCTGTCTTTTTACTGTTGTTTTATTTTTTTACTTACCTATTGTTCACCTAACACCTTTTTTGCACTATTGGTTAGAGCCTGTAAGTAAGCATTTCACTGTAAGGTCTACACCTTTTGTATTCGGTGCACGTGACAAATAAACTTTGATTTGATTTGAGACTCTGCATACAGAATTCTGCAAAAATGTCCTCCATGTACAACGTAAAACACCAAATAATGCATGCAGAGCAGAATTAGGCCGATACCCGCTAATTATCAAAATAGAGAAAAGAGCCGTTAAATTCTACAACCACCTAAAAGGAAGCAATTCCCAAACCTTCCATAACAAAGCCATCCCCTACAGAGAAATAAACCTGGAGAAGAGGCCCCTAAGCAAGCTGGTCCTGGGGCTCTTTTCACAAACACAAACACACCCCAAAGAGCCCCAGGACAGCAACACAATTACACCCAACTAAATCATGAGAAAACAAAAAGCTAATTACTTGACACATTGGAAAGAAATTACAAAAACTGAGCAAACTAGAATGCTATTTGGCACTAAACAGAGAGTACACAGTGGCAGAATACCTGACCACTGTGACTGACCCAAAATGAAGGAAATCTTTGACTATGTACGGGCTCAGTGAGCATAGCCTTGCTATTGAGAAAGTCTGCCGAAGGCAGACCTGGCTCTCAAGAGAAGACAGACTATGTGCACACTGCCCACAAAAAGAGTTGGAAGCTGAGCTGCTCTTCCTAACCTCGTGCCAAATATATGACCATATTAGAGGCACATATTTCCCAGAATGAATTCGAAAACAAATCCGATTTGATAAACTCCCATATCTATTGGGTGAAATACCACAGTGTGCAATCACAGCAGCAAGATTTGTGACCTGTTGCTACAAGAAAAGGGCAACCAGTGAAGAACAAACGCCATTGTAAATACAACCTATATTTATGTTTATTTATTTTCACTTTGTACTTTAACTATTTTCTATCGTTACAACACTGTATATAGACATAATATGACATTTGAAATGTCTTTATTATTTTGGAACTTTTGTGAAAGTAATGTTTACTGTTCATTTTATGTTTATTTCACTTTTGTTTATTATCTATTTCACCTGCTTTGGAGATGTAAACATATGTTTCCCATGCCATTAAATTGAAAATATTTTATTGAGAGAGAGACAAACACACACACACACACACACATATGAAAATACATTGACATGTATGGATGTAAAATTAGCAAAATGGCATAACGTGGCATCTCTCATCATTTTATTTACTTTTTTCAAAAACCCACGGGCTGTATTTGATTGACCCTCATTTATTGAAATTGAATTAATTCATGTATTTATTATTATTGAACGTATTATTCTGATCACTTTTTTCCCCTTGATAAATTCCGATTGGTACCGGTCGTATCTAGTTATCATAGCTACAAAGTAATAATTATGGTTTAATCCCGCCTATCTTTACAATGTATCTTCTTGAAACCTTACCCACTCTGCTAACCTTATACCTAACTCTACCCTTGAATGAATACCAAAAAGCAAATGTTTGTTTTCATGAATTTGTACGATAAATTCAATTTTTACTTTGTGGCTGTGGTAACTAGTGACCACGGAAGCCAGTGTCGTGACGTATTCAACGTGCGACCGCTTGCATGAAATCGACACATGACACAATCAGTCGTGATGTATTTTGCTACAGGCGTCTGGTCGTCCAGGCGAAGAGAGTATACACGAAAATTATGTGGTCCAGGTATCGGTTCATTTGGGTAAATACATGTTGCTACATATTTCTGAATTAATTGGAGTCAGGCAAGACAATACTAAACATGCTGACGTCTAATAGTGTGTGCTACATTTTGGTTAGAGATTTTTTTTTGCTGCACGCTTTGGTCCCAAATCCTTTCCGTGTGTTGTTGGAGGCTCTGACATGACACATGAGGGCTAGCTTCAAACGTGGTTTAAATTAGCTAGTTAGCATACCGGTAGTTAGGATTCACAGTAGCCAATAATCAAAACATTGTATTGACGTGCCAGTATGTACATTGCCAGAGCGTAGGTAACGCTACTGTGAACTAGCTATTTGAGTTATATATTAGTTAAATTAGGCATCTTAAGGGCATGTTTCTCTCAGCGTGTGGTGTCTATAGTACGTCTAGCCAGTCGGCTGAGGAGGCAAAGAAGGGAAAAATAGAAGGCAAGGGTCAGGTGTCTTGTTTTCCTTCCTCGGACCCAGCTGAAGGCACTCAAATGGGGAGCCATACCCTGGAGACCATGACCTATTCGAGTCATTCACTCAAAAGCGGTAAGCTCTCAGCCGTCCAATCAAACACAAGGTTAGAGCTATTAGTCCCTCTTTCACACAAGAGCAGGAAAAAGCACAAATTTAAAGTGGAGCCTTCCATTGTCTCTGCTCCAGTCCTCCCTAGTGTAGCTATTAGCAACCATGGGCTTGAACCTGACTCTGAGTGCATTGCTCCCACAGACAACACTCAAGCAAATCTGAGATCAGATCTAAAGCAGATCTCTGTGTCTCATACCTGCTCTGACCTGCCCCTGAGTCAGTCCCCCTCCATGCACTCCCCTTGCCCTCCCTCCACAGTGCACATCAATAGACAGTCCCTGCCAGTCACACACGTCTCTTACCTCTGCTGCAGCCCTGTGGCACAGGTCCACGACCCATCCCTAACCACAACCGCAGCCCCCATTAGATCCACAAACCATAGACAACGCCTGAAAAGGGGCCTAAAGCACAAAAGAAAAGGAGTCTCTCCTCTCTCCATGCGACACAAGAGGCAGTCGCGGCGCCGGTGTAACATCCAGTTCTGGTGCCAGGTGTGGCTGAAGTGGGGGCACAGAAAGTGGCGGAGAGCCAGGTGTCTCCACTGGTGCTCCATGATCAGAGCTAAAAGACTGGCGGAAACCAGGAGACTCCTGTCTATTGTCAACACACAGATGTCTTATAAATACACTGGGGAATTGGAGGAAAGTCAGAAATGGCAGAAGGTACGCAAGGGAAAAGAAGTGGTCACTACGGCCATTGCATGTGATGGTCAAGGCCTGGACAGTGCAGAGGACAGCCAGGCAAGTTCAAATTGCATTACACCAACACAGCAGTCAATACAAAGTCCACGAGCATGTACATGTCATCCATTTATATGCTCAGGCCTATCCAAACACATTTATAAATCAATACAAGAGACCCATACTGACAGCAATAAAATCCAAAATAGCTAAATAAAGTTTACTTATTTAGGCAAAGGGGAGTTTGGAACAGAAGGTGTGTCCGTCTGTGGGCACATCAGTGCTGTGTAGCAACCCTGTCAAGGAGGAGGACCAGGGCATAGTCAGAGCTAGGGATGCGGCCACCGCCACTAAACAGGACACATTGGTGACAAAGCGAGCAGTGCTGCATCCAACTCAGAGCCAGCGGGCATCCACGGACGTCAGCTGGGAAGCAACAACGACGCTCATCCATGGTACATTTGTTTTTCTTAAACTTTTAAAATGTTTCCTTAAGTGCCGCATTGAGTGTCTAATGTTCTTTCTATCTCCGTAGAGTTCCTTGACTGCTTCTATGTGAAGTACGGAAGTTTCATCCCATTGAGCAAGAGTGATGTACTGAGGCACCTTAACAAGAAGCTGAACACTGACCTTACTAAGGGGCAAGTACATAATAAATACAACAGAGAAGACATGGTTTTAGTTCCCTCACTTCATAATGCAATATGAGTGGTATGCCCTGTTTTTCCTGATCATGTGGCCTGACTTGGGTATACTAGGCCAGGGCTGCCCAAACCTCATTCTGGAAAGCTACTGTCCTGTAGGTTTTCAGTCCAACCCTCTTCCTGGAGATCTCTGTCCTGTTGGTTTCCAGTCCAACCCTCTTCCTGGAGATCTACCGTCCTGTAGGTTTTCAGTCCAACCCTCTTCCTGGAGATCTCTGTCCTGTTGGTTTCCAGTCCAACCCTCTTCCTGGAGATCTACCGTCCTGTTGGTTTCCAGTGCAACCCTCTTTCTAGAGATCTACCGTCCTGTTGGTTTCCAGTGCAACCCTCTTTCTAGAGATCTACCGTCCTGTTGGTTTCCAGTGCAACCCTCTTTCTAGAGATCTACCGTCCTGTTGGTTTCCAGTGCAACCCTCTTTCTAGAGATCTACCGTCCTGTAGGTTTTCAGCCCAACTGTAATTTACCACACTTGATTCTATTTATTAGCTGTTTATTAGCTGCACACCAAGCTGAATCAAGTATTTTAGGTTAGGTTTGGACTGAAAACTTACAGGACAGTAGAACTGGAAGAGGGTTGGGCAACCCTGCTCTATGCCCTAGCTGTATCTTATATCTCTGGCCCTGGACAACTTTAGAACCAAGGTATAGCCTATCCTGTTGAGGTCACATGGTCAAGGAAAAACTCAGGGCCCTAGGAATTATGAGGCTCTCTACTAAAGAACACAACAATGTTCTGTTCTGCCCTCTTTCATAGGAAGTATTTAATCTCTGCAGTAGTAATGAAGTACCAGGCTGTCCTAGCGCATAGAATGATGCCCGCTTTCCGGGTGGTCTACAACAAGCACACTCTGACACTGGAAGACTTGTCTACGCTGGACGATCAGAACTGGCTCAATGACCAGGTTGGTGCCTTTGACCCAAATCCACCAATTTTACCATGATATACAGTGCCTTTGGAAAGTATTCAAACCCCTTGACTTTTCCACATTTTTGATGCGTTACAGCCTTATTCATAACTGGATTAAATAAAAATCCTCAGGAATCTACACACAATACCCCATATTGACAAACCGAAAAGAGGTTATTTGACATTTTAGAAAATAAATAAAAAACATAAATACTTTATTCAGACCCTTTGCTATGAGACTTGAACATTGAGCTCAGGTGCATATCGTTTCTATTGATCATCCTACAACTTGATTGGAGTCCATCTGTGGTCAATTCAATTGATTGGACAAGATTTGGAAAGGTGCACAACTGTCTATATAAGATCCCACAGCTGACAGTGCATGTCAGAGCAAAAAACAAGCCATAAGGTCGAAGGAATTGTCTGTAGAGCTCAGAGACAGGATTGTGTCAAGGCACAGATCTGGGGAGGGGTACCAAAAAATGTCTGCAGCATTGAAGATCCCCAGTAACACAGTGGCCTCCATCATTCTTAAATGAAAAGTTTGGAACCATCAAGACTCTTCCTCGAGCTGGCCGCCCGGCCAAACTGAGCAATCGGAGGAATAAGGGCCTTGGTCGCATAGGTGACCAAGAACCCGATGGTCACTGACAGAGTTCCTCTGTGGAGATGGGAGAATCTTCCAGAAGGACAACCATCTCTGCAGCACTCCACCAATCAGGCCTTTATGGTAGTGGCCAGACGGAAGCTACTCCTCAGTAAAATGACAGCCGTTTGGAGTTTGCCAAAAGGTACCTAAAGACTCTCAGACCTTGAGAAACAAGATTCTCTGGTCTGATGAAACCAAGATTGAAGTCTTTGGCCTGAATACCAAGCGTCGCGTCTGGAGGAAACCTGGCACCATCCCTACGGTGAAGCATGGTGGTGGCAGCATCATGCTGTGGGGATGTTTTTCAGCGGCAGGGAGACTAGTCAGGATCAAGGCAAAGATGAATGGAGCAAAGTACAGCGAGATCCTTCATGAAAACCTGCTCCAGACCGCTCAGGACCTCAGACTTGGGCAAAGGTTCACCTTCCAACAGGACAACGATCATAAGCACACAGCCAAGACAACGAAGGAGTAGCTTCGGGACAAGTCTCTGACTGTCCTTGATTCGCCCAACCAGACGAGTTTCAGGAGAAAGTTCTTTGTTTCTGGCCATTTTGAGCCTGTAATCGAACCAACAAATGATGATCCTCCAGATACTCAACTAGTCTAAAGAAGGCCAGTTTTATTGCTTCTTTAAATCAGAACAACAGTTTTCAGCTGTGCTAACATAATTGCAAAAGGCTTTTCTAATGATCAGTTAACCTTTTAAAATTATAAACTTGGATTAGCTAACACAACGTGCCATTGGAACACAGGAGTGATGGTTGCTGATAATGGGCCTCTATGCCTATGTAGATAATCCATAAAAAATCAACCTCTGCCATATCGTGGATTCAGAGCTAATAGAACTCAAAGGGTTTTCTTTAATGGAAGCGTCTCTAATGTCAAACATGTAAAGTGTGGTGTACAGCAGGGCATCTCTCTAGGCCCTCTTTTCTATTTTTACCAAAGTGACTGGCATTCCAGCTACAATAGTCATTTACAACATTAACAATGTCTACACTGTATTTCTGATCAATTTGATGCTATTTTAAAGGACAAAAAATTAGCTTTTCTTTCAAAAACAAGGACATTTCTAAGTGACCCCAAACTTTTGAACGGTAGTGTATATCCATAGACTGATATATAGTGTTATATACGGTCCTGAATGAATTGTGAATAATGATGAGTGAGGAAGTTAGTCGCACAAATATCATACCCCAAGACATGCTGACCTCTCACCAATACAATATTCGTGAGTTAGCATTTTTTGAGGGGTATGATATTTCTGCATTCGATTCATTTAGGAATATCCCTAATCATGGTAGCATCCACATGAATGTAGAACTGTTTGACTCAAATGACACTACGTTATTTACCATTCATTTCTAATGGGCACAAAATGATCTGAAACACAACCGAAACACACAGCAAATGCATCCAACAAAGTTTTGTCACAAGCTTCATGTAATCATTGATTGCTAGGAATATGGGACCAAATACTAAACTTTTGACTATAATACACACAAAGGAATTTGTCCCAATACTTTCGTTCCCCTAAAATAGGGGCACTATGTACTAAATGTGCTGTAATTTCAGTTGATAATTCCCTCAAATTAAAGTTGACTGTCTGCACTTCAACCTCAGTCATTGTATAATTTCAATTTCAATTTTCATTGTAAGGTCATGAATATGTATGGAGAATTAATCATGGAGTCTGCACAACACAAGGTAGGTTTTATTTCCCATTATATTTCCTCCATTCTATCAAGAAATATTCATAATGTATTATAATGATGTGTTACATTATAATAATGAGTCTGATCACAGAGGGGTAGAAATTCAACAATAGCCTGAGTCCTGATGCAATTGCACTTATATAACAAATGGGAGCAACTTTGATTGTCGTCCCTCCATTTGATGCATGTGGTCTTGGTTCCTGAATGAACTTTTTTTTTTTTTACTTGTCTAGGTCCATTTCTTTAACAGCTTCTTCCACCGACAGCTCATGACCAAAGGATATGAAGGGGTGAAGAGGTGGACCAAGAAGGTAAAGGCTGAATTTCAGATTGTTGAACTTTGTTTTGATCTTTCAGAATGGATGTCACTCAAAAGCTTCTGATTAACATTGGGGATGGGGTCTGTTCTGTTTCAATTCAGGAGATTAATTGTGATGTACATCAACTTTAATTGGTGATAATGGAATTGACCCCAACCCGGACCAGGGTCGTTCATTTTAGCTTTCCATTACAATTTTTTATTTTATTTTTACATTCCGTATTCTAATGAGCACAACCGCTGTTTCACTTCGTGCAAACCGTTTTCTACCCTACTGAACACATCCCTGGCTTCTGTTCCCCTGTGTCCTGCAGGTGGATCTCTTCTCCAAGGCTCTGCTGCTGGTACCCATCCACCTGGAGATCCACTGGTGTCTGGTGACGGCTGACACCGCCAGCAAGAGGATCCACCTCTACGACTCCCAGGGCATCGTTTTCAAGGAGGCTGCTGAGGTAACGTTGACATAACTTTTACTGATTTAACTTTTGTTTCTACAGGTTATTCTCATTGAGATCAAATCTAAATCAGACCTCACAACTGATGTCTCCCTACACCAGCTTTATGTGTGTCTGAATGCATTGGTGGTAGGGAAGACTCAAGCATATTTTAATAGGATGAACATGAAAATGCTTTATTTTATTTGAGCTATAATATGCTACTGTGGCTAAATATCTCACTTGACTGAAAGGAATGCTTTCATTTCATCCATACCCTTGCCCTGCACATTGTGGAATGACTTAACCAGTAGTGAATGTGTCCATATTCAATAACACAATATACATTCCAGTGATGTAAACGTTTAAACAAAATCGGGATCCTTACCTTTAAGAAAAATCCTTAACTGAAAAACATGTTTTATTTTTTTTGCCCACAAAATTAAAATCACTGTGCATTTTTCACAAAACATATTATTTTCTGTGTGTAGCCTAACTGGATTATATGGCTATAAAGACCTGGGGAAAGTTGTGTAATTTAAATAAAAACCAGAGAGGAAGAGGCAAACTTTTGGCTACTTTGGTGAATTTGGGTGGCATGCAAGACAAGACATATGCACACTGTTCTGCCTGCCCCCTCCTCTCTCTCCCTCGAGTTGGCCTGCCTGCCCCCTCCTCTCTCTCCGTCGCGCTGGCCTGCCTGCCCCCTCCTCTCTCTCCCTCGCGCTGGCCTGCCTGCCCCCTCCTCTCTCTCCCTCGAGTTGGCCTGCCTGCCCCCTCCTCTCTCTCCCTCGCGCTGGCCTGCCTGCCCCCTCCTCTCTCTCCCTCGCGCTGGCCTGCCTGCCCCTTCCTCTCTCTCTCTCTCTCGAGTTGGCCTGCCTGCCCCCTCCTCTCTCTCCGTCGCGCTGGCCTGCCTGCCCCCTCCTCTCTCTCCCTCGCGCTGGCCTGCCTGCCCCCTCCTCTCTCTCCCTCGAGTTGGCCTGCCTGCCCCCTCCTCTCTCTCCCTCGCGCTGGCCTGCCTGCCCCCTCTCTCTCCCTCGCGCTGGCCTGCCTGCCCCTTCCTCTCTCTCTCTCTCTCGAGTTGGCCTGCCTGCCCCCTCCTCTCTCTCCCTCGCGCTGTTCTGCCTGCCCCCTCCTCTCTCGCATTGGCCTGCCTGCCCCCTCCTCTCTCGCATTGGCCTGCCTGCCCCCTCCTCTCTCGCATTGGCCTGCCTGCCCCTTCCTCTCTCTCCCTCGCGCTGTTCTGCCTGCCCCCTCCCCTCTCTCTCCCTCGCGCTGGCCTGCCTGCCCCCTCCTCTCTCTCCCTCGCGCTGGCCTGCCTGCCCCCTCCTCTCTCTCCCTCGCGCTGGCCTGCCTGCCCCCTCCCCTCTCTCTCTCGCGCTGGCCTGCCTGCCCCCTCCTCTCTCTCTCGCGCTGGCCTGCCTGCCCCCTCCTCTCTCTCCCTCGCGCTGGCCTGCCTGCCCCCTCCTCTCTCTCCCTCGCGCTGTTCTGCCTGCCCCCTCCTCTCTCGCATTGGCCTGCCTGCCCCCTCCTCTCTCGCATTGGCCTGCCTGCCCCTTCCTCTCTCTCCCTCGCGCTGTTCTGCCTGCCCCTTCCTCTCTCTCCCTTGCGCTGTTCTGCCTGCCCCCTCCCCTCTCTCTCTCGCGCTGGCCTGCCTGCCCCCTCCTCTCTCTCCCTCGCGCTGGCCTGCCTGCCCCCTCCTCTCTCTCCCTCGCGCTGGCCTGCCTGCCCCCTCCCCTCTCTCTCTCGCGCTGGCCTGCCTGCCCCCTCCTCTCTCTCCCTCGCGCTGGCCTGCCTGCCCCCTCCTCTCTCTCAATGGCCTGCCTGCCCCCTCCTCTCTCTCAATGGCCTGCCTGCCCCCTCCTCTCTCTCTCTCTCGCGCTGGCCTGCCTGCCCCCTCCTCTCTCTCCCTCGCGCTGGCCTGCCTGCCCCCTCCTCTCTCTCCCTTGTGCTGTCTCGCCTGCTCTTTCTCTTCGCCAATGTTGCCAGTGTGTGTTCAGTCTTCGGTCTGTTGCGTGTGGAATATGCCAGCCTATTTATTGATGATAGGCCCTGCTTTACTGAAGTTGCAAGACAAATTGCGAGATAGATAGGTCTAGTACACGGTTCTTCCTCTGTCTGCCTGGTGGCCAACCTGCCTATACTTTGCCCCTCCCCTTTGTGTTTGTGTTCTCGGCAGTACAGCAACTAATCAGTCTCCTCCGTTCCAAGTTCCAAAAATACCAATCTTAGCAGTCGATTCCTAGTGGAATCGAGTCTTAACACAAAAAATTTGATTCACGTGGAATTGTATTTTATTATAATTTAATGGAAAACAAATAAAAAATTGTTTTTTTGTCACATCCCTAATATATTCATGTTTTATCATAGCTTAATTAAATTGTTACTTGCTTAAAATTGTATTTGTTACTCGAACAAATACAATTTCCAATCATTAAAATGCTATTTCACCTGATTTAATGTAGACGAAGTCAACATTTTATTTTTTCTCCCCCCTTTCCATTCTATAGAATGTTTTAAGGTACATACATACTGAAGCGAAGGAGAGGAAGCAAACTGCATTTCAAAATGGCTGGAAGATGTATATCAACGAGGTATGATACATTGAGCTGTGTGTGGATCTTTGAAATTGAGTTTTAATGTTTGCTTGATCATTTAACACAATAGAACAAAAATACTGGTCTTTAAGGGATTGCCTGCAGAAATCCTGCCAAAAATGCCATTTGAAATGTAGCCCATGATAATCACTGTTTTGGGTGTCTAACTCCTATTGATTTTTCGCAGAGAATACCACAACAGACAAATGAAAACGACTGTGGAGTTTTTGTGTTAGAGGTACCAGTGTATTTAAAAAAATATATATCCTTGATTATTTGAATTGTCTGCACTGACACAGAGGTACATGACGATAAAAGCAATCTTAATAAAGTATTACTTTCTGTCTCACTCACCCTGTTCATCCGTGTACCTTTCTCTCAGTACTGCAGGTGCCTTGCTTTGGGGAAACCGCTGCAATTCTCCCAAGGGGACATGCCGACTGTGCGAAAGAGAATCTACAGAGAGCTCTGTGAATGCAAGCTCCAGGGCTGACAAAATGGAACTTTCACCTTTTCACCATCCTCACTCACCTCACCTGGGTCATACTAATTAGGGCACACTGTAGCAAAATGCTTTGCAATGGTAAAAAAAGTAGAGATTGTCCTGTCTTTCAAGAATCCTTGAGCCATAGAAAAGGAGGGGGGGGGGGTTGTTTGGACCCTGTCATTGTGTTAGCTGATATATCTAATTAGTGGAGAAGCATCTCCACCCCATATTCTGACAACCTGTCATTTCAAGCCGCATGGTAGCAGACTGACTAGCTGGTATTTATTTTAGCTTATGGTGTATCAGGGTGTAACAAAATATGTTGTGAACAGTCTGTAATGACAGCAGACTAGTTGGTCTCCTAGATGTTGACATTTTTATTTTATAAAGAACTGGTATGAACTTAGACTTTGTTAAGTCAGTAAGTACCGAGGCAACTCTATATACGTGTGTCCACTGTTTTTCAATGTTTATTGCATTATTCTACATGAGCTTCAACAACGTTTAGACTATTGTTGAAGGCGGCAGACCGAATAGCAACTTACCATTGAATGTATTGAACATACGGAAAGTATTCTATCTAGTTTTTGTTCACACTTTCGTTATAGTTTGTGTTTTAGACATTTCTGTATGGGTCAAATTTAAGTTTTTTTGAATTGGAAAAATTGCATTCATTTAAATGTAAACTGTTGTCCCTTTGTCAGTTAGATTTGCAATTTACCTTTAAGACTTAAGTTTTCCTATTATGTCATGTCTATCTCCCGGAGGCTCAGTTCTGTAACAGGTCAGCAGGAGGTTAATTTGGATCAGGTTTTGAGCCATTAAAAAGTAAATCAGGGCCCTTATTCATAAAGCGTGTTAAGGTAGGACTGCTCTGAGAAGCTTTGAGAATACAGTCCCAGAACATAATGTTTTTTTGTGTTTGTCACCTTATTTTCAAGAAAGACATAATCTGGAAGTTTTATTTAACCAGGCAAGTCAGTTAAGAACAAATTCTTATTTACAATGAAGGGCTACCGGGGAACAACTGCCTTGTTCAGGGGTAGAACGACAGATTTTTACCTTGTCAGTTCGGGGATTTGATCCAGCAACCTTTCGGTTACTGTCTCTAACCACTAGGCAACCTGCCGCCCCAATATTGAACAAAGTTATTGTAAAGTATATGTACATAGTAATGTTAAAATAACTAAATTAATTTGATTTAGAGCCACTCTGTGTGCATTATTTTACCTAATGTATTGTACATATTTTTCACTTAACAGATTTGATATGCATGTTGAGATTATGAATAATGGCGAGATATATATATATATATATACATACGTTTGGACATGTACTCAATACAGGATTTTTCTTTATAATTACTACGTTCTACATTGTAGAATAATAGTGAATACATAAAAACTATGAAATAACACATGGAAACATGCAGTTACCAAAAAAGTGTAAAACAAATCAAAATATTTTTTATATTTGAGATTCATCAAAGTAGCCACCCTTTGCCTTGATGACAGCTTTGCTCACACTTGACATTATCTCAACCAGCTTCATGAGGGAGTCACCTGGAATGCATTTCAATTAACAGGTGTGCCTTGTTCATTTGTGGAATTTCTTCCTTAATGCGTTTGAGCCAATCGGTTGTGTTGTGACAAGGTAGGGGTGGTATACAGAAGATCCCTATTTGGTAAAATAGTCCATATATGGCAAGAACAGCTCAAATAAGCAAAGAGAAATGATAGTCCATCATTACTTTAAGGTATGAATGTCAGTCAATCTGGAAAATTTCATGAACTTTAATAGTTTCTTCAAGTGCAGTCACAAAAACCATCAAGAGCAATGATGAAACTGTCTCATGAGGACTGCCACAGGAAATGAAGACCCAGAGTTACCTCTGCTGCAGAGGATACGCTCATTAGAGTTACCAGCCTCAGAAATTGCAGCCCAAATAAATGCTTCAGAGTACAAGTAACAGGCACATCTCATCAACTGTTCAGAGGAGACTGCGTGAATCAGGCCTTGATAGTTGAATTGCTGCAAATAAACCACTACTAAAGAACACCAATAAGAAGAGACTTGCTTGGGCCAAGGAACACGATCAATGGACATTAGACCGGTGGAAATCTGTCCTTTGGTCTGATGAGTCCAAATTTGTAATTTTTGGTTCAAACCACCGTGTCTTTGTGAGACGCAAAGTTGGTGAACAGAGGATCTCTGCATGTGTGGTTCCCACCGTGAAGCATGGAGGAGGTGGTGTGGGGGTGCTTTGCTGGTGACATTGTCTGTGATTTATTTAGATTTCAAGGCACACTTAACCAGCATGGCTACCACAGCATTCTGCAGCAATACGCCATCCCATCTGGTTTGCGCTTAGTGGGACTATCCATTTTTTGTTTCTCAACAGGACAATGACCCAAAACACCTCCAGGCTGTGTAAGGGCAATTTGACCAAGAAGGACAGTGATGGAGTGCTGCATCAGATGACCTGGCCTCCACAATCACCCAACCTAAACCCAATTGAGATGGTTTGGGATGAGTTGGACCGAAAGGCAGGAAAAGCAGCCAACAAGTGCTCAGCATATGTGGGAACTCCTTCAAGACTGTTGGAAAAGCATTCCGGGTGAAGCTGGTTGAGAGAATGCCAAGAGTGTTCAAAGCTGTCCTCAAGGCAAAGGGTGGCTACTTTGAAGAATATGAAATATACTTTGTTGGTTACTACATGATTCTATTTGTGTTATAATACAGGCCTCCCGAGTGGCGCAGTGGTCTAAGACACAAGAGGTGTTACTGCAGTACCTGGTTCGAATCCAGGCTGCATCACATCCGGCCGTGATTGGGAGTACCATAGGGCGGCGCACAATTGGACCAGCGTCGTCTGGGGTAGGCCGTCATTGTAAATAATAATTTGTTCTTAATTGACTTGCCTAGTATTTTGTGGAGATTGTTGACAAAAAATTACAATTAAATAAATGATAATCCCACTTTGTAACACAATAAAGTGTGAAGAAATCCAAGGGGTATGAATACTTTAATAAAGCACTGTAGACATTAAAGGAGAAGTTCCGTATTTTACAACTTAATGTTAGATGGTTCCTCACCTTGAAAGTAGTCTATACTGGGAGAAACTTGAGTCCATGGTTTCTCCAGGCCTGTAGAGTACCTTTTAGGGTGAGGAACCATCTAACATCAAGTTGTAAAATACTGACCGTCCCCTTTAAAATGTAATAAGGCGCAGACAGAGAGCGCACAGCGGACTGGGTGGCCCATTCACTTTCAATGAAGCCTAGGTGGGGACGAAATTCTATTCAGGTGTACAGAGGTGCTCGTGCCCGCGGAAGCTGCTTAGCCGAGGCAGCGAAAACAGGATTCTGCTCTTATTTTTCAAGAGATTCCGTCGTTGTTGACCAATCACGGTAGAAAACGTAGCCAACAGCAGGATACTATCAGTTTACAGAGTTATGTTTAACAATATATTTTTAAAAATCTACAAATATTTGTATTATTAATTTCTGTTGCATGTTTTATCCATGCTTATGGTGTTATAGCAATATTTTTTTCGCACGTTGATAATGTTTGTTTATTTCATTGCCATGTTCACCGGCAGCTGTCGCATAGACTGTGGACTTTCGTCCACGTGTGTAAAGGCACTAGCCGCTTTGACTAGAGGGACAAGTGGTGTATGTACTCTGCGATATTCTGCTGGCTGTCTGAAAAGCCCTATACGGTTTTGTAACAGGAAGAGCTGCAGGTCTTTCTGTTTAGAACAGATTCAAGTTAACGGTTCTATTACAACACCTTCCTTGGCTGACTTGTTTAACATTAACAATGTCAAAATACATAGTTCTGAAATATGTACTGTGTCCCTTCACTCTTAGTCGTCCACATTAGCTTAGTCAGCGGTGGGATGCCCGTATATACACTGATATGAGGTCAGTTTTTCCATTTACACTCTAATGGTAAAGGTAAGGATTTGGGGAGGGTAAACTGACCCTAGACGTGTGATCCTAGAACTTTAGGAGATGGGGGCAGCTTTTTCCCAGAGAATTTCATTGACCCTTTGTTCGCTCCCAATGGCCATTCGTCATCTATGTTGGCTCCCAATGGGCCCTAGTCATCCATGTTGGCTCCCAATGAGCCCTAGTCGTCCATGTTGGCTCCCAATGGGCCCTAGTCATCCATATTGGCCCCTAGTTGTTTTCCATCTGCTGGTGTTCCTGATTGATCTCCTGGCCATCATCGTGGTGCAGGAGGATGTAGGAAATTAGCTGGAACATGTATTGCCACAGCAGCAGGGCCAGGTACAAGTAGAAGTCACTACAGTCGACTGTGCATTGGTCACCTGAGAAGTTGCTCTCACAATCACAGTGGAAGCCATTGGGGAGGTTGTGGCAGTAGCCTCCGTTATCACAGGGGCCCGATGCGCACTCATCAAAGTCTACCTCACACCTGTGCAGAAGGGGGATTTAATTAAATATTATTTCATTAAGTAAATACAATTAATAATTTAATATTAATTCATTGCATTTAATAATATTTGTTATAACATGAATATACATTTTCATATACATTCATGCAATATTACAAGACAGACAGATATTGGGTCTCATTCACAAGATTAAATTGACAAATATTTTCGCTTTTGTAATTTCTTATCAGAAATGTGTTCTTCTGTACAAACACATTTTACAACTGCCTTAGAACACTCGTACACACATTTTCTTGTTGAAACAAGTAAATTAGCAATTTTATTGATGAAGAATTTCTCCGGTTAAATGTTTTGACTCCGGTGAAAGTTGCTGTCTTACTTTGAGGAAGTGAATTTTTTTTCTTCCAGTTGCTGTATCGTCATGCAAAGTATGTACATGGTAATATTAAAGTAACATAAACATGTTATCGATTTAGTTTATTGTGGATATTTTCATCTTACATATTACGTTTGTACAGTATGCATGTTGTGATTATGGCTTTCTGGTTTTGTGTTGAATATACTGTTTCCTATTATTTAGTATCTGATAGTAACAACATTTCCGAACCATAGATCCTCACTGTTTTACATGCAACACGTAATTCAAAAAAATATATATAAATTAATAAATAAACAAGTTATACATACATAGATACACTACACGACCAAAAGTATGTGGAAACCTGCTCATCGAACATCTCATTCCAAAATCATGGGCATTAATATGCAGTTGGTCCCCCTTTTGCTGCTATAACAGCTTCCAATTGACACTCTTCTGGGAAGGCCTTCCACTAGATGTTGGAACATTGCTGCAGGACCCATTCAGCCACAAGAGCATTAGTGAGGTCAGGCACTGATGTTGGGCGATTAGGCCTGGCTCGCAGTTGGCGTTCCAAATCATCTCAAAGGTGTTCGATTTATTTATATATATTGTTTTGAATTACGCGTTGCATGTAAAACAGTGAGTATCTATGGTCAGAGCTCTGTGCAGGCCAGTCAAGTTCTTCCACACAGATCTTGATAAAAAATATTTCTGTATAGGCCTTGCTTTGTGCATGGGGGCATTATCATTCTGAAACAGGAAAGGGCATTCTTCAAACTGTTGCCACAATGTTGGAAGAACAGAATTGTCTAGAATGTCATTGTATGCTGTAGGGTTAAGATTTCCCTTCACTGGAACTAAAGGGCCTAGTCCGAACCAAAAACAGCCCCAGACCATTATTCCTTCTCCACCAAACTTTACAGTTGGTACTATGCATTTTAGCAGGTAGCGTTCTCCTGGCATCCGCCAAACCCAGATTTGTCTGTCAGACTGCCAGATGGTGAAGGGTGATTTATCACTCCAGAACACGCGTTTCCACTGCTCCAGATTCCAATGGCGGCTAGCTTTACACCACTCCAGTTGAAAGTCACCGAGCTCTTCAGTAAGACCATTCTACTGACAATGTTTGTATAAAAAACATACAATACAGTTCGAGTTCCCTGAAAACCATTCAGCTTGTAAGGTACAAAAACAGCCTTCTACCATGATGGGCCATCAGCATGATAATCATGTCTAAATTAATATAGACATTAAAGGGGGAGTTCAGTATTTTACAACTTGATGTTGCATGGTTCCTCACCCTGAAAGTAGTCTCTGGGCCAGGAGAATATGTAATCCATGGTTTCTCCAGGCCTGTACACTACTTTCAATGTGAGGAACCATCTAACATTGTTGTAAAATACTGAACTTCCAAGCGTCAAAAAATATGTTTGATGTCTTCTGTGCCCATATGAATAACCCTTATGATGTAACTGGAATGATGAGATAGATGTTCTTCTTCTCTGTTTTTGTTTTATTATTTCACTGCCATACTGTGTTTGATCTTGTCTAGCCATCTTGTCTCAAGAGGACCACAATGGAAATAAGTCCCAGACTTTATTGTGTGTTATCCTCAATGATTTTATTCATGTGCATGTATGGCTTTTAAGTTTTATGTGTGCTTGTTTTTTTAAATGGTCGAATTAATAAACTAAACTAAAATACCCAAGAAGTCTTGAGGCTGTAATCACTGCCAAAGGTGCTTCAACAAAGTACTGAGTAAAGCGTCTGAATAGTTATGAAATGTGATATTTCAGTTTTTTTGTTTTATAAATTTGCAAACATTTCTAAAACCCTGTTTTTGCTTTGTCATTATAGGGTATTGTGTGTAGATTTGAAGAGGAAAGAAAACAATTGAATCCTTTTTAGAATAAGGCTGTAACGTAACAAAATGTCGAAAAAGTCTACATTTGAATACTTTCCGAATGCACTGTATATACAGTTCCAGTCAAACGTTTGGAAACACCTTCTCATTCAAGGGTTTTTCTTTATTTTTACTATTTTCTAAATTGTAGAATAATAGTGGAGACATCAAAACTATGAAATAACACATATGGGATCATGTAGTATGCAAAAAAGTGTTAAACAAATCAAAATATATTTTATATTTGAGATTCTTCAAAGTAGCCAACCGATGCCTTGATGACAGCTTTGCAGACTCTTGGCATTAGTCAATAGTTTAGTATTTGGTCCCATATTCCTAGCACGCAATGACTACATCAAGCTTATGACTCTACAAACATGTTGGATGCATTTGCGGTTAGTTTTTGTTGTATTTCAGATTATATTGTGCCCAATAGAAATTAATGGTAAATAATGTATTGTGTTGTTTTGGAGTCAATGTTTTTGTAAATAAGAATAGATATGTTTCTAAACACTTCTAAATTAATGTGGATACCACAATGATTATGGATAATCCTGAATGAATCTTGAATAAGGAATGTATGAGAAAGTTGCAGAGGGTCAAAGGTCATACCCCTAAGTCATTATGCTGTCTATCTTCTCAATAGATTTATATTCATCCAAAATATAAAAGAAACATGCAACAATTTAAATTATTTTACTGACTTACAGTTCATATAAGGAAATCAGTAAATGAATTAGGCCCTAATCTATGGATTTCACATGACTGGGCAGGGGCTTGGAAGGGCATAGGCAATGGGGCAATGAGTTTTTCCCCACAAAAGGGCTTTATTATAGACAGAAATACTCCTCAGTTTTATCAGTTGCCCGGGTGGCTGGTCTCAGATGATCCCGCAGGCGTGGTTACATGTGGTCTGCGGTTTGAGGCCGGTTGGACGTACTGCCAAAGTCTCTAAAACCACGTTGGAGGCAGCTTATGGTAGAGAAATGAACATTAAATTCTCTGGCAAGAGCTATGTTGGACATTCCTGCAGTTAGCATGCCAATTACGTTTCCAGTCAATAACCAATGCAAAGTGTGTATGTTTATCCTGTGTTCCATTTAATTAGCTAGTAAATAAATAATTTATCCAATTTGTGTAGTACTGAATCATAAGTAAGGCTGGGTTTTTTGCAGACTGCAAGGAGGTTACGACTGTTCAGAGTGATGATATGATTGGAAAGGGAAAGGGGGATACCTAGTCAGTTGTACAACTGAATGCCTTCAACTGAAATGTGTCTTCCACATTTAACCCAACCCCTCTGAATCGGAAAGGTGCGGGGGGCTGCCTTAATCGACATCCACGTCTTCGTTACGAGGTTATGATTAATAAGTTGACTGTTTATAGATGTGATAGGTAAATACCTTTTAGAGTTTCATTCGGGAGATGGTAACTCTTTAACGAACTGCTCTCGCGGTGCCCCAGATCCTATTGAGTTAATTGTTACATGATTAATTTAATCAGGTAACAATTAAACATAGTTAGGTAACTAGATAAATAACAGTCTTCAGATTAATGTTAAAGTCAAGTCACGACACGGTCTTACATATGAAATCTCTTAAGTAGCATATCGTTCGTCTTAATAATAATAAATAATAATAATGAAGTAAAACAACATAAGTAAACAATTCAGACCTTTGCAATTAAGTTAGCAGACTTGACAAGTAAGGGTGGGTAATTAAGAAAAATAAACAAAAATGAAATCAAAAAGAAAATATGCCTAAACAGTAAAAGATAAGGTAGCTGTAGGATCCATATATTGTCCATTGTTCATTAATTGGCATGGTGTAATCACTGTGTAAATGTCCTGAACCATAGGCAATATAATTATAACATGTTCAATACTCAGGAATAGTAGTATTATTGTTCCTTGTACCTGAACATGAGGGGTGTCCTCATCATTGTCTTATGCTGAGGGCAGCATCCTAGCCATAGTCTAGGCTGCATGATTGTGCATGGATAGCATACCTGAATAATGAGCTAGTCATGGAAGAAGTCTTGAACTTCCTTGGCAATGGAAAACGTGTGTGTTGTGTTCTGGAAGGTTAAGATGAGTTTTGCCGGGTGGATGAACATCTTAGGTTTAGCTTGCGTAGCTGGGTTCTCACCTCGTTGTAGGCCTCCTTCTGTTTTAGCAGTTCATCACTCAGGTCTGGGTAGATGCTGATCCTCTTCCCTGCATAGGTCAGACCCCTGAATTACGCTGCAAGGCGAACGATTCGCAGCTTGACTTCAAAACTGTGGATCCGTACAATCATACAGCGAAAGCTGTTGAGGAGTTGACAAGTGTGGTGTGCAAGGTTAATCAGTGGCATGGGACCAATCTTCTCCTGCCTGAACAAGTCATGGAAAAGATTACTCATGGAGGAAGTTGGGTTCTCCGCTTCCACACCAGTTTCAAGTCCTGTGATCTGCACATTCAATTAACGGGACTGATTTTGGAGTGATTCAGTTCATTATCTCTTCCAACTTAGTTTATGCTGTTTCCAGATCATGGAGTCGCACATCTGTCGTATTGGCTGTCTTCTCCAGACATTCCACTTTGGTTTAAAACATGCTCCCCGAGTGGTGCAGCAGTCTAAGGCACTGCATCTAAGTGCTAGAGGCGTCACTACAGACCCTGGTTTGATCCCAGGCTGTATATTACAACCGGCTGTGATCGGGAGTCCCATAGGGCGGTGCACAATTGGCTCAGCGTTGTCCGGGTTAGGGGAGGGTTTGGCCGGGGTAGGCCGTCATTCTAAATAAGAATTTGTTCTTAATTAACTGACTTGCCTAGTTAAATAAAGGTAAAATAAGTAATAGGTATCCACTCTGCCAGTGATTCATGTAATATCTCGTATAGTAGCAGCCAGCTCTTTCTGTTGTCTGGTGTTGAGAGCCGTCATGTTCACACAGTTGAATTGTGGACGTACAAATTCTAGCTGCTGGAGCGTAATGGACCTGGTAGGTATTTCTTGTCACACAATGAATGTCCCACACCTTAATTTGATGTGAGTTTTAGGAAATAAGTCTGTTAATTCATAGTAGTTTGCATAAGAAAGTCACGAAAAGGTCACTAGTTTCAAAGTATGCCACCGGAACCAGAAACCTAACAGCAGCCCTTATCAGAAATGATTACTGAGGCAGTTGTAGAGTGCATTCAACAACTGCCTCAGACCACTCAGATGCACATTTCCTTGTTGACACGAGTCAATTTACAAACGAAAATGGTAAACTTTCCATTTAGTTATTTTAGAAGACATCAAATGTCCATTTTGATTTAACTCCTGACAGATGCGTTCCTTAGGAGAAGTATAGTTATGGTACAGTATCACAATACTGTATGTGATCCTGTGTGGCTCAGTTGGTAGAGCATGGTCTTACAACGGCAGGGTCGTGGGTTTGATTCCAGCTGGTTGTAATGCACAGCCTTCTACCATGATGGGAGTTTTGTATGAAAGTCCGATTTGCAGGTCATTCCTTTCAGAGCAGAACAAAAAAAATGTACGGGGTAGATCAGCTTTAATATTGCAGATATATTGGAGCTTCAGTCAATGTCATTGTCAGCATCATTTCCAATCCCCCATATATTTTTCTGTAAATATATATATACAATGCCAGTCAAAAGTTTGGACACACGTACTCATTCCAGAGTTTTTCTTTATTTTTACTATTATCTACATTGTAGAATAATAGTGAAGACATCATAACTATGAAATAACACATATGGAATCATGTAGTAACCAGAAAATTGTTTAAAAAAATCTAAATATATTTTATATTTGAGATTCTTCAAAGTAGCCACCCTTTGCCTTGATGACAGCTTTGCAGACTCTTGGTATTCTCTCAACCAGCTTCACAAGGAATGTGTTTGAAGGAGTTCCCACATATGCTGGGCACTTGTTGGCTGCTTTTCCTTCACTCTGCGGTCCAACTCATCCCAAACCATCTCAATTGGATTGAGGTAGTCCCCTGGAATGCATTTCAATTAACAGGTGTGCCTTGTTAAAATTAAATTTGTGGAATTGTTTACCTTCTTAATGCGTTTGAGCCAATCAGTTGTGTTGTGACAAGGTAGGGGTGGTATAAAGAAGATAGCCCTATTCAGTAAAAGACCCAAGTCCATATTATGGCAAGAACATTTAAAAAATACAGAGAAACCACAGTCCATCATTACTTTAAGACATGAAGGTCAGTCAATCCGGAACAATTTCAAGAACTTTGAAAGTTTCTTCAAGTGCAGTCGCTAAAGCCATGAAGTGCTATGATGAAACTGATTCTCATGAGGACCGCCACAGGAAAGGAAGACCCAGAGTTAGCTCTGCTGCAGAGGATAAGTTCATTAGAGTTACCAGCCTCAGAAATTGCAGCTCAAATAAATGCTTCACATAGTTCAAGTAACAGACACATCTCAACATCAACTGTTCTGAGGAGACTGTGAATCAGGCCTTCATGGTCGAATTGCTGCAAAGAAACCACTACTAAAGGACACCAACAAGAGGAAGAGACTTGCTTGGGCCAACACGAGCAATGGAAAATAGACCGGTGGAAATCTGTCCTTTGGCCTGATAAGTCCAAATGTTTGTTTTTTGGTTCAAACCGCTGTGTCTTTGTGAGACTCCGAATAGGGGAACGGATGATCTCCATATGTTTGGTTCCCACCGTGAAGCATGGAGGAAGAGGTGTGATGATGTGGGGGTGCTTTGCTGGTGACATTGTCTGTGATTTATTTCGAATTTAAGGCACACTTAACCATCATGGTTACCACAGCATTCTGCAGCGATACGCCATCCCATCTGGTTTGACTTAGTGGAACTATAATTTGTTTTTCAACAGGACAATGACCCAAACACACCTCCAGGCTGTGTAAGGGCTATTTGACCAAGAAGGAGAGTGATGGAGTGCTGCATCAGATAACCTGGCCTCCACAATCACCCAACCTCACCCCAATTGAAATGGTTTGGGATGAGTTGGACCACAGAGTGAAGGAAAAACAGCCAACAAGTGGTCAGCATATGTGGGAACTCCTTCAAGACTGTTGGAAAAGCATTCCAGGTGAAGCTGGTTGAGAGAATGCCAAGAGTGTGCGAAGGTCTCATCAAGGCAAAGGGTGGCTACTTTGAAGAATATAAAATATAAAATGTATTTTGATTTGTTTATAACTTTTTTGGTTACTAAATGATTCAATATGTGTAATTTCATAGATTTGATGTCTACATCTATTATTCTACAATGTAGAAAATCGTAAAAATCTAATTACCCTTGAATGAGTAGGTTTGTTCAAACTCTTGACTGGTACTGTATATACACATACATACATACATACATACATACATACATACATACATACATACATACATACATACATACATACATACATACATACATACATACACACATATGTTCATACATACATACACATACTGTATATTATATACATCTTTAAAAAAAACATCCTTTATTATTTTCCCCTAACCATACCACCCCTCGCCTAATTAGAGTAAACTAGTGAACAACAACACTTAGGCTTCTATTTCCAGCTTTATACGTACTATATACATTTTACGGACACAATATATTTTACAATAGTTATCTTTTGTTTGTTTTTACTCCTATCCTTCCGCTACCCTTAACCCCTCCCATCTATTTCTGAAGACAATCCAGTTCGATTTCTATTTGCCATATCTTTTTAACTGTGCTGTTTTACAAAAGTTCTGAACCTATAGACATTGTAAGTACACCGTATATTTTACATTAGTTATCTTGTTGTTATTAGTCCCATACTTCAGCTCCTCTCAACCCCTCCCATCTATCTCTTAACACCATCCATATTGGATTTCTATTTGTCATATATTTTTCAACTGTGCTGTGATGTTTCACAAAATTTCTGAACCTTTCTATTCTCGTAGTTTCTACAGATTGTAAATGAAAGATAAACTCTGTTTTCTCGCTCAATTGCATAGCCTTTTGAAATGTTGCGCAACATGAGCTCATGGGCTCTCATGAAGTGTTTGATTAATACATTTGCATTGATGTCAAAGTGATTAGAGGGACAATAGCGTGCTGAGTACCAGGCAGTTAGCAAGTTTGGTAGGTTACTAATGACCATCAGCATCATCAGAGCTTGGAGAAGCCTAATTACCATTACTAAACGGTTACATGGAATATGACTGCCTTCATGACTAGTGACCGCAGGTGTGGCGGTAATACGGTAACTGCAACAGCCCTAATCACAACACTGAAGTGTAAGGAGCTTCCAATTTTTTTATGGACTGGATCTTTGTATTTACCATTTGGATCCTGTTTCAGTAATAATGAAAACCAACCTTCTTGTTGAGTATCTGATCATCTACAATTTTTATAGGAGTGGATAAAACATGATAATAACGGTCCTATGAGTATATCAAAAAAGGTTTGGTATACCTCCCCTGGTACAGTATGTCATCCAGCCCTGGAGTTTTCCCGGACTTAAAGGCTTTAATTGCATCAAGAAGTTCCTCCTCTGTAATTTGGCCTTCACATGAGTCTTTCTGTAGAGCTGTTAATTTTACATTATTAATAAAATAAAAAATACATACAATTAACTTCGGTTAGTGAAGATGGAGGAGACTGAAATGAAAACATATGCTTAAAGTACTTTGCTTCCTCTTTCAAAATATAGTTTGGTGAATCATGGGTGTCATTTTGGTAGCATTATTATGTTGAAGATTTAAAAAATAATTTGGTGCATTTTTACCCATATTCCATCAAGTTCGCTTTAATTATTATAATATATTACACTTGATCTTTCTTCAATAAGTTCCTCCATTTATTTTTGTTTTTCCTCTAACTTATTCTGTGCCTCTTTGGTACAGTTTTTATTGGTATCTATCTTAATCCTTCCATTTCCTTTTCAAAAATGGACTCTTTTGACCTAAATTGCCTTTGTTTTAGAGATGAGTACTTCATTGCATGGCCTCTAAAGGCATATTTAAAAGTGTCCCACACAATAAGAGGATGTGCTGTACCTACAGCTGAAGTTGGAAGTTTACATACACTTAGGTTGGAGTCATTAAAACTCGGTTTTCAACCACTCCACAAATTTCTTGTTAACAAACTATAGTTTTGGCAAGTTGGTTAGGACATCTACTTTGAGCATGACATAAGTAATTTTTCCAACAATTGTTTACAGATAGATTATTTAACTTATAATTCACTGTATCACAATTCCAGTGGGTCAGAAGTTTACATACACTAAGTTGACCGTGCCTTTAAACAGCTTGGAAAATTCCAGAAAACGATGTCATGGCTTTAGAAGCTTTTGATAGGCTAATGTAACAGTTAAACTTTACGTCCGTCCCCTCGCCCCGACTCGGGCGCGAACCAGGGACCCTCTGCACACATAAACAACAGTCACCCACGAAGCATCGTTACCCATCGCTCCACAAAAGCCGCGGTCCTTGCAGAGCAAGGGGAACCACTACTTCAAGGTCTCAGAGCAAGTGACGTCACCGATTGAAAGGCTATTAGCGCGCACCACCGCTAACTAGATAGCCATTTTACATCCGTTACACTAATTGACATAATTTCAGTCAATTGGAGGTGTAGCTGTGGATGTATTTCAAGGCCTACCTTCAAACTCAGTGCCTCTTTGCTTGACATCATGGGAAAATCAAAAGAAATCAGCCAAGACCTCAGAAAAAAATTTGTAGACCTCCACAAGTCTGATTCATCCTTGGGAGCAATTTCCAAACGCCTGAAGGTACCACGTTCATCTGTACAAACAATAGTTCACGCAAGTATAAACACCATGGGACCACGCAGACGTCATACCGCTCAGGAAGGAGTCACGTTCTGTCTCCTAGAGATGAACGTACTTTGGTGCGAAAAGTGCAAATCAATCCCAGAACAACAGCAAAGGACCTTGTGAAGATGCTGGAGGAAACAGGTACAAAAGTATCTATATTCACAGTAAAACGAGTCCTATATCAACATAACCTGAAAGGCCGCTCAGCAAGGAAGAAGCCACTGCTCCAAATCCGCCATAAAAAAAGCCAGACTACGGTTTGCAACTGCACAAGGGGACAAAGATTGTACTTTTTGGAGAAATGTCCTCTGGTCTGATGAAACAAAAATATAACTGTTTGGCCATTATGACCGTCGTTATGTTTGGAGGAAAAAGGGGGACGCTTGCAAGCCGAAGAACACCATCCCAACCGTAAAGCACGGGGGTGGCAGCATCATGTTGTTGGGTTGCTTTGCTGCAGAAGGGACTGGTGCACTTCAAAATAGATGGCATCATGAGGAAGGACAATTATGTGGATATATTGAAGCAACTCAAGACATCAGTCAGGAAGTTAAAGCTTGGTCGCAAATGGCAATGCAAGGCAATGCTACCAAATACTAATTGAGTGTATGTAATATTCTGACCCACTGGGAATGTGATGAAAGAAATAAAAGCTGAAATTAATCATTCTCTCTACTATTATTCTGACATTTCACATTTTTAAAATAAAGTGGTGATCCTAACTGACCTAAGACAGGGAACTTTTTACTAGGATTAAATGTCAGGAATTGTGGAAAAACTGAGTTTAAATGTATTTGGCTAAGGTGTATGTAAACTTCCGACTTCAACTGTATGTTATGTCGGAAAACTTCAGTTATAAATGATTCTGTCCTAGTTAAAAGCTAGTTATCATCCAATAGGCTTTGATTAAATTTCCAATATCCTTGCCCACGTGGAAATTCTGTAAGAGTAATGTATAGGCCAATTATTTGATGGTCTGACCGCATTCTGTCCCCTATAATTTTTTTAAAAACTTTTAGTGCCAGCGAGAACGATATAAGAAAGTAGTCAAGACGACTAGCTTGATTGAGCCTCCGCCATGTATATCTCACTAGGTCAGGATATTAAACCTCCTCCATGTATATGTCACTAGGTCAGGATATTAAACCTCCGCCATGTATATGTCACTAGGTCAGGATATTAAACCTCCTCCATGTATATGTCACTAGGTCAGGATATTAAACCTCCTCCATGTATATGTCACTAGGTCAGGATATTAAACCTCCGCCATGTATATGTCACTAGGTCAGGATATTAAACCTCCTCCATGTATATCTCACTAGGTCAGGATATTAAACCTCCTCCATGTATATCTCACTAGGTCAGGATATTAAACCTCCTCCATGTATATGTCACTAGGTCAGGATATTAAACCTCCTCCATGTATATGTCACTAGGTCAGGATATTAAACCTCCTCCATGTATATGTCACTAAGTCAGGATATAAAACCTCCAGATATCCACTAGTTCCAATATATCCATGATTTCGATATTTCCTTAAGTGAACGAGGGTAATAGTTTGTAGTGTGATTTCCTTTATGGTCCATTGAGGTATTTAAAACTGTATTATAATCTCCCACCATAATAATACAGTCTTGTATTGCTTGTAGGTTTGATAAAGTATTATATATATTTTCAAAGAAGTGTGGATTATCATTATTTGGACTGTAAAGATTTATGAGCCATATCTGTTTATGGTCCAATAACATATGTAAATAGTTAAGGTAAGGTTTTTGGGAGGGTAAATGGATCCTAGACCTGTGCATAGGAAGTGGGAGCAACATCTATCCAGAACATTCAATCAACCCTTTGTAGCCCATGTTGGTTCCCGATGGCGCTTTGATATCCATGTTGGCTCTCATGGGCTCCTAGTTGTCCATGTTGGCTCCAATGGATCGCTAGTCGTCATCTATTTGCAGTTGTCCCCAGTCGATCTCTGGGCCATCGTCGAGGTGCAAGATAAGGTAGGACATGAGCTGGAACATGTATTGGAATTGCACCAGGGCCAGGTACAAGTAGAAGTCGCTGACATCGATCTGGCATTGGTCACCTGAGAAGTTCATCTCACAATCACAGTGGAAGTTGTTGACAAGGTTGTGGCAGTAGCCTCCGTATTCACAGGGGCCCGACGCACACTCATCAAAGTCTACCTCACACCTGTTACACACGGGGGATTTAATGAAATATACTTATATATTAGTTATATATTTAACAATAATTGTATATTTTAATAATATTAATGACATTATTATATACGTATACATTGTGTTACGAAACCAACTAGCTAGCCGACTGAGTTTGGTACACTTTCTAAGTCTAGGAGTCCTAGGCCTAGCTAAATGGTCAGTAACCTGATTTAATGTGTTCATTTAAAATCAAATCCGATTTTATTAGTCACATGTGCTGAATACAATAGGTGTAGAGCTTACAGTGAAATGCTATTTTACGAGCCCCTAACCAACAGCGCAGTTTAAAAAAAATATGGATAAGAATAAGAGATAAAAGTAACAAGTAATTAAAGAGCAGCAGTAAAAAATAGCAATATATACAGGGGGTGTGCCGGTACAGAGTCAATGTGCGGGGGCACCGGTTAGTTGAGGTAGTATATGCATGTAGGTAGAGTTATTAAAGTGACTATGCATAGATGACAACATAGTGGCAGTGGTGTAGAGGAGGGGGGGGGGGGGGGGCAATGCAAATAGTCTGGGTAGCCATTTGACTAGATGCTCAGGAGTCTTATGGCTTGGGGCTAGAAGCTGTTTAGAAGCCTCTTGAACCTAGACTTGGCGCTCCGGTACCACTTGCCGTGTGAGAACAGTCTATGACTAGGGCCTTCCTCTGACACCACCAGGTATAGAGGTCCTGTATGGCAGGAAGCTTGGCCCCAGTGATGTACTGGGCCGTTCGCACTACCCTCTGTAGTGCCTTGCGGTCGGAGGCTGAGCAGTTGCCATACCAGGCAGTGATGTAACCAGTCAGGATGCTCTCGATGGTGCAGATGTAGGACCGATGCCAAATCTTTTCAGTCTCCTGAGGGGGAATAGGTTTTGCCATGCCTGCTTCACGACTGTCTTGGTGTGCTTGGACCATGTTAGTTTGTTGGTGATGTGGACACAAAGGAACTGGAATCTCTCAACCTGCTCCACTGCAGCCCCGTTGATGAGAATGGGGGCGTGCTTGGTCCTCTTTTTCCTGTAGTCCACAATCATCTCCTTTGACTTGATCAGGTTGAGGGAGAGGTTGTTGTCCTGGCACCACACGGCCAGGTCTCTGACGTCCTCCCTATAGGCTGTCTCGTTGTTGTCCATGTTGTGTCATCTGCAAATCTGGAGTCGTTGGAGTCGTGCATGGCCTTGCAGTCATGAGTGAACAGGGAGTACAGGAGGGGGCTGAGCACGCACCCCTGAGGGGTCCCTGTGTTGAGGATCAGCGTGGCGGGCGTTTTGTTACCTACCCTTACCACCTGGGGGCGGCCTGTCGGGAAGTCCAGGAACCAGTTCCAGAGGGAGGTGTTTAGTCCCAGGGTCTTTAGCTTATTGATGAGCTTTGAGGGCACTATGGTGTTGAACGCTGAGCTTTAGTCAATAAATAGCATTCTCACATAGGTGTTCCTTTTGTCCAGGTGGGAAAGGGCAATGTGGAGTGCAATAGAGATTGCATCATCTGTGGATCTGTTGGGGCGGTATGCAAATTGGAGTGGGTATAGGGTTTCTGGGATAATGGTGTTGATGTGAGCCATGACCAACCTTTCAAAGTACTTCATGGCTACAGACGTGAGTGCTACGGTTCAGTAGTCATTTAGGCAGGTTACCTTGGTGTTCTTGGGCACAGGCACTATGGTGGTCTGCTTAAAAACATGTTGGTATTACAGACTCGGACAGGGAGAGATTGAAAATGTCAGTGAATACTCTTGCTAGTTGGTCAGTGCATGCTCGCAGTACATGTCCTGGTAATCTGTCTGGCCCTGCGGCCTTGTGAATGTTGACCTGTCTAAAGGTGTTACTCACATCGGCTGCGGAGAGCGTGATCACACAGTCTTCCGGTACAGCTGGCGCTCTCATGCATGTTTCAGTGTTATTTGCCTCGAAGCGAGCATAGAAGTAGTTTAGCTCGTCTGGTAGGCTCGTGTCACTGGGCAGCTCTCGGCTGTGCTTCCCTTTGTAGTCTGTAATGGTTTGCAAGCCCTGCCACATCCAACGAGCATGAGAGCCGGTATAGTATGACTCGATCTTAGTCCTGTATTGACACTTTGCCTGTTTGATGGTTCGTCGGAGGGCATAGAGGGATTTCTTATAAGCTTCCGGGTTAGAGTCCCGCTCCTTGTAAGCGGTAGCTCTAGCCTTTAGCTCAGTGTGGATGCTGCCTGTAATCCATGGCTTCTGGTTGGGGTATGTACGTACGGTCACTGTGGGGACCACGTCATCGATGCACTTATTCATGAAGCCAATGACAGATGTGGTATACTCCTCAATGCCATTGGAGGAATCCCGGAACATATTCCAGTCTGTGCTAGCAAAACAGTCATGTAGCTTAGCATCTGCTTCATCTGACCACGTTTTTTTAAATATCTAGTCACTGGTGCTTCCTGCTTAAATTTTTGCTTGTAAGCAGGAATCAGGAGGATGGAATTATGGTCAGATATGCCAAATGGAGGGCGAGCTTTGTATGCGTCTCTGTGTGTGGAGTATAGGTTGTCCAGAGTTCTTTTCACTCTGGTTGCACATTTAACATGCTGATAAAAATTTGGTAAAACTGATTTAAGTTTCCCTGCATTAAAGTCCCCGGCTTCTAGGAGTGCCGCCTCTGGGTGAGTGTTTTCTTGTTTGCTTATGGCGGAATACAGCTCATTCAATGCTATCTTCGTGCCGACCTCTGACTGAGGTGGTATGTAAACAGCTATGAAGAACACAGATGAGATCTCTCTCGGTAGGTAGTGTGGTCTACAGCTTATCATGATATACTCAACCTCAGGTGAGCAATAGCTCGAGACTTCCTTAGATTTAGTGTACCAGCTGTTATTTACAAAAATACACAGTTAGCCGCCCCTTGTCTTACCAGACGCCGCTGTTCTATCCTGCCAGTACATCGTATAACCAGCCAGCTGAATGTTGATATTGTCGTCGTTCAGCCTCGACTCCATGAAGCATAAGATGTTACAGTTTTTAATGTCCCGTTTGTAGTTTAATCTTCTCTGTAACTCGTCGATTTTATTGTCCAAAGATTGCACGTTTACTAGCAGAATTGAGGGAAGTGGGGGTTTATTCGATCGCCTTCGAATTTTCAGCAGGCACCCCGCTTTCCGGCATCTCTTTCTCCACCTCCTCTTCACGCAGATCATGGGGGTTGGGGCCTGTTCCCGAGGGAGCCGTATATCCTCCGCCTCGGGCTCGTCAGAGTCGTGAAAGAAGAAAAAGGATTCTGCTAGTCCGTGGTGAGTAATCGCAGTCTTGATGTCTTGAAGTTATTTCTGGTCATAAGAGACGGTAGCGGCAACATTTTGTACAAAATGAGTAAAAAATAAGTTAAAAACGAACAAAAAAACACAATCGGTTGGTGGCACGTAAAACATCTGCCTTCTGCTCTGGCGCCATTTTCTTGTGTGTAGATTTATGAGAGACGTCGGAGTATGCGGTCCGTGTTGTATGCCTTTGCTTTCAGGAGACAGCAACCTTACCTAGGTCCTGGGCCTCCTCCATCCTGACTCCTGGGT
The DNA here is from genome assembly GCF_016432855.1 of Salvelinus namaycush. Classification (NCBI taxonomy): domain Eukaryota; kingdom Metazoa; phylum Chordata; class Actinopteri; order Salmoniformes; family Salmonidae; genus Salvelinus; species Salvelinus namaycush. The sequence continues at coordinate 34,025,285 of NC_052331.1, forward strand.
CGGCCAGCCCAAGCGGGCTATTGAATTGTTAAATTCATGGTGATAAAATAAATACGTACAAAAAACGAGGCTGGACACAGCATCTGGCTGGACACAGCATCTGCAATCGGTTGCTGCTGCCACCTAGGGGTTATGTGTGGAAGTGGTAGTGTGCTGTCTCTCTATGCTAATACTTAACCACGCCCCCATATAATAACTGGTACAATTGGTACAATCATTTTTCTTCTTTATTCACGTGGTATACTGATTAGCAATTTCCAGTTGCTTTATGACTCTAAAACCTAATTAAAATTAACATATTTGATCATTAATATTCTATCTAAATCTTCAAGGGAGAGGGAGTTGACAGGTTATGTTTTTTGTTTACCATGGTGATATCAATATATTTTGTTTAAATCTATCAAAAGTAGAGAACTTTCCGGACCCTGAGTTGTCTTGATACACTATATGTAAACATGAAGTTAAGAAAGTTGACCCTGCTCATTCCTCAATAATTTAGGATTTTTAAAAATCTGATGGAGTTTACCAAACCTTGGGACACATCTTTAAGGAGTCACAGTTTTAAGATACATATTCTTTGAAGTCACAGAGGGTTATTCCAATAAACTACATGAGATCCATTTTCAGATCCAAGTCTCTAACATTTTGAGTTTCCGAGGTTGAAATTGGAATCCTTTGCTTAGGACAAGGACTGTCCAGATTTTCAAGAATGCCTGAATTACATAGTAATTACACTTAGGTTTCATTGAGATTCATTGACACAAGTGTTTACTACAGATTTACTATTGTTTATAGTCATGGCTTACCATTGCCCTATAAATCCGGGCAGACAGTCACAGGTGTAGTCTTGCTTAGAGCAGTTCCCCCCGTTGAAGCAGCTGTAGTTCCATCTGTCTCCAGGACACACGGATGTGGGCAGGTTGGGGTATCTAGAGTTCAGCGACACAAACATACAAGCATCAGTTACCTGACAGTTAGGAGTTTGATAGCTGGCGAAATGGCTCAAACAGAATTGCTAGTTGATTAAGTTGATGTGTCTAATCACCACAGATGTGAGCTAGTATTGGCTTGAGAGGATATCATTTAAAATGACTTGAAAGAACTTGAAATAACTTACGGTATCTTTTCAATGTACCATGGGACTTCTGGCACCTTTTCACTAAAAGAGAATGATTAATCAGGTATCAATTTGTGTTCATATCACCCTTGACATATGACATATGCAATAACTCATACACAATTGAGTTATAGTTTTGGATTGTTTTGTTAAGTTCTTGCAGATTTGTTTTGGGATTTTTTTCTATTTTCTTTAAGATAACTTAGGGTTAGGTTGGGTTAAGGTTGGGTTAGGTTGGGTTAGGTTGGGTTAAGGTTGGGTTAGGTTGGGTTAAGGTTGGGTTAGGTTGGGTTAAGATTGGGTTAGGTTGGGTTAAGGTTAGGTTAGGTTGGGTTAAGGTTGGGTTAAGGTTGGGTTAGGTTGGGTTAAGGTTTGATTTAAGGTTGGGTTAGGTTGGGTTAAGGTTGGGGGGGAATATGGGAAGCGTTTGAGACTTACTCGCAGAAGGGCCCGGTCATGTTCCTGGGGCAGTGGCAGGCGTAGTTCAGGAGGCCTCTGAGACAGGTGGCCCCCGGGCTGCACTTGTTGTTCTCACACGTATCCACATCCTTCTCACACCTGGTCCCCCCATACCCCGGCTCACACGCACATACATATCCCTCCCCCAACACGCTGCAGTTGCCATGGACACAGGGCTTGACGGCGCAGGTGTCCACGTCATTCTGGCATTGTGGCCCCATCCACTCAGGTGGGCACCTGCAGAGGGAGAGGTCAAATAGTTCCTCACACACCCCCTGGTTTAGACAGGGGTTCGGCGTGCACACACTAGCCCCCCGGCAGCCATATAGGGGGGTGGCGGCACTGGGGGTCCTCACAAACTGCCCCTCTTGGGGCCTGGGAAGGTTCAGGTCAGTATCTCCATAGTAGGGCAGCGGGAGCCCCCCGATCTGGACAGGACCCAGACATCCATCCAAATTCCCCCCAGCCTCTGGCCCCAGACCTCCCAGGAGGATGTCCACTCCCTCCCTGAGGAAGGCCAGGCTCCCAGAGGCGACCTCGGACACAACATGCTCCTCCTCTACTCCATCTCTTCCCCCATCCAGGATCATGATCCACCTGGAGGTCTGTAGATCCGGGGATTCCATGGAGAGCTCCACCATGTGCCACTGGCCGTCGCTGACCAGGCCCCGGCTCTGGGCAGTGAGCTTGTGGGAGGCCTCGCCACAACCAGCCTGTAGTTCCAGCAGGAGGTGAGAGTCCTGGAGGGAGATGGTGATGAACTCAGAGCCTTTCTTGGTGTGTAGGAGGGTGGCGTCCGTTTGTCTGGTTCGCACACTGAGGAGGACGCTGCTGAGGTGCTGCCTGATCTTCCCATTGCCTCTGTAGGACAGTATGCTGTCATTCCGGAGGGTCACGTTGGACACACCTGGAATGCAAAACAGAAGAGGCTTAAAACAACGAAATCTGTAACTGAAATATCCTCAGTGGCACAAGAAGCAACCAAAAATCAACGAGAGAGATGGGGCAAGTGCAATGTTCAAAATTTTGGGCTAAAACACCTTGAAGTAACTGAGTCATTAGCGGTTGCCCCCATCTATCCCATTGATTTGTGATTAGCCTTGGGTAAAGTTATTGAAACTAAATACAGAGAAGCAATTGCTACATGTCTATGTTTCCCTGGCCTCTCTTCAAGAACCCCCAGCCAGTTTCACGTATCTATTTAAGTACAGCGAACTTAATTCAACTAATTAAGCAGACCTGATTCAATTTATCAAGCAGACTGGATTCAGCTAATGAAGGGCTTGATGATTAGTGAACTACCGGTAATTGAATCAGGTGCACTGATACTGGATTAGCTCAAATACACTACATGACCAAAAGTATGTGGACACGTGCTCGTCGAACATCTCATTCCAAAATCCTGGGCATTAATATGGAGTTGATCCCCCTTTGCTGCTATTACAGCCTCCACTCTTCTGGGAAGGCTTTCCACTAGATGTTGGAACATTTCTGTGGGGACTTGCTTCCATTCAGCCACAAGAGCATTAGTGAGGTTGTGCACTGATGTTGGGCGATTAGGTCTGGCTCACAGTCGGTGTTCCAATTCATCCCAAAGGTGTTAGATGGGGTTGAGGTCAGGGCTCTGCGCAGGCCAGTCAAGCTCTTCCACACTGATCTCAACAAACCATTTCTGTATGGTCCTCGCTTTGTGCACGGGGGCATTTTTGGATGGGGCCACAGTGTCGCCTGACCCTTCCTGTCTCAGCCTCCAGTATTTATGCTGCAGTAGTTTATGTGTCGGGGGGCTAGGGTCAGTCTGTTATATCTGGAGTACTTCTTCTGTCTTATCCGGTGTCCTGTGTGAATTTAAATATGCTCTCTCTAATTCTCTCTTTCTCTCTTTCTTTCTCTCTCTCGGAGGACCTGAGCCCTAGGACCATGCCTCAGGACTACCTGGCATGATGACTCCTTGCTGTCCCCAGTCCACCTGGCCGTGCTGCTGCTTCAGTTTCAACTGTTCTGCCTGCGGCTATGGAACCCTGACCTGTTCACCGGACGTGCTACCTGTTCCAGACCTGCTGTTTTCAACTCTCTAGAGACAGCAGGAGCAGTAGAGATACTCTTAATGATCGGCTATGAAAAGCCAACTGACATTTACTCCTGAGGTGCTGACTTGTTGCACCCTCGACAACTACTGTGATTATTATTATTTGACCATGCTGGTCATTTAGGAACATTTGAACATCTTGTCCATGTTCTGTTATAATCTCCACCCGGCACAGCCAGAAGAGGACTGGCCACCCCTCATAGCCTGGTTCCTCTCTAGGTTTCTTCCTAGGTTTTGGCCTTTCTAGGGAATTTTTCCTAGCCACCGTGCTTCTACACCTGCATTGCTTGCTGTTTGGGGTTTTAGGCTGGGTTTCTGTACAGCACTTTGAGATATCAGCTGATGTAAGAAGGGCTATATAAATACATTTGATTTGATTTGATGATTTTCCTGCTAAAACAGGAAAGGGTCTTTCCCAAACTGTTGACACAAAGTCGGAAGCACAGAATCATTGTGTGCTGTAGCATTAAGATTTCCCTTCACTGGAGCTAAGGGGCCAAGCCCGAACCATGAAAAACAGCCACAGACCATTATTCCTCCACTAAACTTTACAGTTGGCACTATGCATTGGGGCAGGTGGCGTCATCCTGGCATCCGCCAAACCCAGATTCGTCCATCGGACTGCCAGATGGTGAAGTGTGATTCATCACTCCAGAGAACGAGAGTCCAATGTCGGTGAGCTTTACACCACTCCAGCCGACATTTAGGCTTGTGTGCGGCTGCTCGGCCAGGGAAACCCATTTCATGAAGCTCCCGACGAACAGTTATTGTGCTGACGTTGCTTCCAGAGGCAGTTTGGAACTCTGTAGTGAGTGTTGCAACCGAAGACAGACGATATTTCCTTCAACACTCGGCGGTCCCGTTTGTGTGGCCAAGCTTGTGTGGCCTACCACTTTGTGGCTGAGCTGTTGTTGCTGCTAGATGTTTCCACTTCACAATACCAGCACTTACAGTTGACCGGAGCAGCCCCAGCAGGGCAGAAATTTGACAAACTGACTTGTTGGAAAGGTGGCATCCTAGGATGGTGCCACTTTGAAAATCACTGAGCTCTTCAGAAAGGCCATTCTACTGCCAATGTTTGTTCATGGAGATTGTATGGCTGTGTGCTCGATTTTATACACCTGTCAGCAACGGGTGTGGCTGAAATAGCCGAATCCACTAATTTAAAGGGGTGTCCACATACCCTTGTAAATATAGTGTAACTGGACCTTGCAGGCGGTATTAAAGGAGAGGTTTGAGAAACATTGATATGAGTAATAGTGAAATTTGACTTTTGATTTGTGCAGAATGGATTACATTGCTTGGTTGATAATCTCTTCAGAAAGGGGTTCCCGAACTAGGAACTCACATTCAAAGCCCTGTGAGAGGGTCTGGCAGGCTGCGGTCGAGGGGCACGGAGACAGCTCGCACCACTTGACCACCTCACAGCGCCGCCCTGCAATATTGGGTGGGCAATTGCAGATAAAGTCGTCCCACATGGAGTAGCACACTCCGCCGTTCAGACATGGGATGTTCTGGAGGAGACAAATAATAACTCTGTCAAGCAGTTGACTTTGTCATGGTGGGGAAACTGTTATGTCATGGGGCAACTGTGTTGTCATGAGGCAACTGTTATGTCATGGGGCAACTGTGTTGTCATGGGGCAACTGTGTTGTCATGGGGAAGTTGTGCAGAGTCTTTTGGCGACTACAGTTGAAGTCGGAAGTTTACATACACCTTAGCCAAATACATTTAAACTCAGTTTTTCACAATTCCTGAAATGTACCCTAGTAAGATTTCCCTGTCTTAGGTCAGTTAAGATCACCACTTTATTTTAAGAATGTGAAATGTCAGAATAATAGTAGAGAGAATAATTTATTTCAGCTTTTATTTCTTTCATCACATTCCCAGTGGGTCAGAAGTTTACATACACTCAATTAGTATTTGGTAGCATTGCCTTTAAATTGTTTATCTTGGATCAAATGTTTCAGGTAGCCTTCCACAAGCTTCCCACAATAAATTGGGAGAATTTTGGCCCATTCCTCCTGACAGAGCTGGTGTAACTGAGTCAGGTTTGTAGGCCTCCTTGCTCGCACACACTTTTTCAGTTCTGCCCACAAATGTTCTATAGGATTGAGGTCAGGGCTTTGTGATGGCCACTCCAATATCTTGACTTTGTTGTCCTTAAGCCATTTTGCCACAACTTTGGAAGTATGCTTGGAGTCATTGTCCATTTGGAAGACCCATTTGCGACCAAGCTTTAACTTCCTGACTGATGTCTTGAGATGTTGCTTCAATATATCCACATATTTTCCTACCTCATGATGCCATCTATTTTGTGAAGTGCACCAGTCCCTCCTGCAGCAAAGCACCCCCACAACATGATGCTACCACCCCCGTGCTTCACGGTTGGGATGGTGTTCTTCAGCTTGCAAGCTTCCCCCTTTTCCCTCCAAACATAACGATGGTAATTTTTGTTTCACCAGACCACATTTCTCCAAAAAGTACGATATTCGTCCCCTTGTACAGTTGCAAAACGTAGTCTGGCTTTTTTTTAGGCGTTTTTGGAGCAGTGGCTACTTCCTTGCTGAGCGGCATTTCAGGTTATGTCGATATAGGACTAGTTTTAATGTCGATATAGATACTTTTGTACATGTTTTCTCCAGCATCTTCACAAGGTCCTTTGCTGTTGTTAGGAGACAGAATGCGTCTCCTTCCTGAGCGGTATGACGGCTGCGTGGACCCATGGTGTTTATACTTCCGTACTATTGTTTGTACAGATGAACGTGGTACCTTCAGGCATTTGGAAATTGCTCCCAAGGATGAATTAGACTTGTGGAGGTCTACAATTTTTTTTCTGAGGTCTTGGCTGATATCTTTTGATTTTCCCATGATGTCAAGCAAATAGGCACTGAGTTTGAAGGTAGGCCTTGAAATACATCCACAGGTACACCTCAAATTGACTCAAATTATGTCAATTAGTCTATCAGAAACTTCTAAAGCCATGACATCATTTCCTGGAATTTTCCAAGCTGTTTAAAGGCACAGTCAACTTAGTGTATGTAAACGTCTGACCCACTGGAATTGTGATAAGTGAAATAATCTGTCTGTAAACAATTGTTGCAAAAATGACTGGTGTCATGCACAAAGTAGATGTCCTAACCGACTTGCCAAATTTATCGTTTGTTAACAAGAAATTTGTGGAGTGGTTGAAAAACGATTTTTAATGACTCCAACCTAAGTGTATGTAAACTTCCGACTTCAACTGTATGTTGTCAAAGAGAATATACATGCAGAGCTCCAGAAACTGCTTCTCAAATAGAACCCCCCCATCACACTTGTAGGCAATGTCATGGCGAAGTTAGCTAGCTTAGATCATGCACAGAAATGAGAGAAAATGAACAACTAAGTAAAGGGTAAGGACCAAGCAGGCAATGAGACAATTGAGCAGGGTGCAAACACTGTAGTAGGGTTTTTATTTTCCCAAACTTTAAGTTGTTAACAATGTAAGAGAATTCAAGCCATAAGTTGCATAAAATATTATAAGGTCTGTAAATTAATAAAAGTAAACTTTTCTAAAGCCTCAACATAAAGTATAACAGAGGTCTACATAGCAGAGGAGGAGCAAGTCAAATCAAGGGTTAACTAAAGCATGGCACTCCGAAGGGAATGGCCAGTTCCAAATATACAAGGCAGGCAGGCTGTAAAGATACTCATATATGTGCATAGTACATTTTAGCATAATATTTAGAGTTAGGGAAATCCATTTCCCCTACATGCTGGACAGAGGTGGTATCACCCAACACCCCTCCAGATTAAGGGTAATAGAATGTGCCAAGAACACCTAGCCACCAGAAAAGAGCTGCACAAAACCCAAATGGTAAAACGTCATTATTTGAACAAGGCTAAATGTTTGTTGCAAATGAATGTTAAAGTGCACAGGATAGGGACATTTAGCAATGCGGTTAGATGTGTCCGTCACTCTAAGGAAGTTATCTTTCACTCTTTCATTGACTTCCCAAACCCCAAATCCCAGTATGGTCTGTTTGGTCTGCTTTGCTGGCATCCCAGGAAGTATTGGCTAATATGAACTTTGGGTTTATAAACTCAGTGGTGTTGTCATGAGGAAACTGTGGTGTTGTCATGAGGAAACTGTGATGAGTCATGGGACAACTGTGGTGTTGTCATGAGGAAACTGTGTTGTTGTCATGAGGCAACTGTGGTGAGTCATGGGGCAACTGTGGTGAGTCATGGGGCAACTGGCATTGTCATGGGGCAACTGTGGTGAGTCATGGGGCAACTGGCATTGTCATGGGGCAACTGTGGTGAGTCATGGGGCAACTGGCATTGTCATGGGGCAACTGTGGTTTTGTCATGGGGCAACTGTGGTGAGTCATGGGGCAACTGTGGTGAGTCATGGGGCAACTGGCATTGTCATGGGGCAACTGTGGTTTTGTCATGGGGCAACTGTGGTGGTGTCATGGGGCAACTGTGGTGGTGTCATGGGGCAACTGTGGTGAGTCATGGGGCAACTGGCATTGTCATGGGGCAACTGTGGTGAGTCATGGGGCAACTGGCATTGTCATGGGGCAACTGTGGTTTTGTCATGGGGCAACTGTGGTGGTGTCATGGGGCAACTGTTGTTTGTCTTTGGGCAACTGTGGTTTGTCATGGGGCAACTGGCATTGTCATGGGGCAACTGTGGTGGTGTCATGGGGCAACTGTGGTGAGTCATGGGGCAACTGGCATTGTCATGGGGCAACTGTGGTTTTGTCATGGGGCAACTGTGGTGAGTCATGGGGCAACTGTGGTGAGTCATGGGGCAACTGTGGTGGTGTCATGGGGCAACTGTGGTTTTGTCATGGGGCAACTGTGGTGGTGTCATGGGGCAACTGTGGTTTGTCAGTATAGTATGTAGTATATAGTATAGTGTATGTCCAGCTACTCACACTGCAGACGTTGTCACTCGTACATCCCTGTGTGACGTTGACCAGCTCCTCTACGCCGTGTGAGGCCACCGGAGTTCCTATGGGAAAGAACTGCAGCCGTTTATTGTTGATTCTCAGGTCCTGGACACAGCCTTTCAGGTAACCCCCGAAGGAGGCCGAGGCTCTCTGGTCAGACAGGCCCCCAACGTAGACCAGGTCCCCTGGCTGAGCCACCACGGGCCGGATGGGAATGGTTCCATGGCTCTGGGCCGACTGGAACAGGGTCACAGAGTCGCCCTCCAGCTGCACCGTCACCAAGTGAAAGTGGCCGTCACTGACCACTTTGCTTCCCGCCAGGCTCTCAAAATTGTTCACCTGAACTTTGACCCGGCCGTCATCCAGCCACAGGCGGAGGTATTGGCTGGTGCTGTTAGCCAGGACCAGGAGAAGGCCGCTGGGGCGCCGGGTGCGCACAAACATGGATATGGTGATGGTGCCAGAACCCAGGGGATCGTTCAAGGAGAAGACGGCATAGCTTGCTACGTTCTCGTTCCCGAACTTGGCGGTGATGTACTCTGCGTTAATACAGAGAGAGAGAGTTTTAGAAAAAATAAATAAAGTCGCAAACTATGTCCTCCCAATTACTTAATGCATAGATGAAGAACTAACAGAGAGAGATAGTGTCAAAACACAAAGACAATAGCATGGTTTCCACTACACTCTTAGAAAAATGGGTTCCAAAACGGTTCTTCAGCTGTCCCATTAGGAGAACACTTTTTGGATCCAGATAGAACCCTTTTAGGCTCCACATGGAACCCTTTTGGATACCATGTAGAACTCTCTCTGGAAAGGGTCCTACGTGGAACCCAAAAAGGTCCTACATGGAACCCAAAATGGTTCTACCTGGAACAAAAAAAGTTAATCAAAGGGTTTTCCTATGTGGAACCCTTTTCCGGTTCTGGAACGCAAGTTTTTCTGAGAGTGTACCAATCTCCAGTCGGGCCACTGTGTGTTAGTGCCTTCTCTTTTTCCAAAACGATGCTATTGTTTGTTTACTAGTCTGGGTACCAGGATTGGTGTAAATTCCATTTAAACTCAGTCAAGTCATGAAGTGAATTGAAATTCTATTCCTGACATGAAAAGTTTTCAAATCATGAATTTAATTAAACTCATAAAATTTAAATGGAATTGCCCCCAATTTTGACTTGGTACCAGACTGAGATGTTTATTTCACTCATTCAAGCAGCAGGGACGGAATATTGTCAGGTGTGAGCTGGGGCAATCCGGCCCCTGAGGACTAGAGTTGCCCATCCCTGATTCAAGGTGAAGCGGACCAGTATTCAGAACTCGGACCAGTTATTTCCACCTATCACGTTAAAGCGTTGTGGCGGGAGTCCTTGGGAACCCCTGTTTTCTGGAAAGTCAATGCCCATCCCAGTCGGCTCCTTAAACGTTTCCTTAATCCTAAGGCCAGGTGTTATTTTATTTGCTCTTCTCTGCCTCTGTGTGTTTGAGGTTGTGTGTGTATGTGTGTGTGTTTGAGGTTCGTGTGTGCCTGTGTGTGTGTGTGTGTGTGTACCTGTGTGTGTGCATACATGTGTGTGTGTGTGTGTGTGTGTGTGTGTGTGTGTGTGTGTGTGTGTGTGTGTACTGTATATGCTATTTTTACTAGTTCTCTAAGCTCCTTTGCAGTCTACCACAGGCTACTTTATGCACCTGTTCGGTGCCACATTACAAATCCAGCCATCCTGTAAATCAGGCAAAAATGACCCGTACCTTCTCGGGTTGACCATTTCCATTGTTCTTGGCTACATTATCCAAGCTTTAGGAGAAGCACATAACCATTGCTCTAATAGAATATGTGCTGTTATTGCATTGAAATTACATTCTGAAGCTGTGGCTCTCATATTGTACAGTGTTTCTGCTTTACTATGGTTTTACTGCTACATCTTCAGTGTTTTCAGACAACACTCTCCAGGCCTTACCCTCAGCACAGTCAGTAGTCCCCTTGTACGGTCTGTAGCACTCGCACACATAGCTCCTCCATCCCTGGGTTATGCAATGCCCCCGGTTCTGACACGGGTTGTCGTCACACTTGTCCTTGTCGCTGCACCCCGCTGTGACGTTGATCTGAGCTGGCGAGTTGGCGGGGGCAGGCACCACCAGCCGTGACTCCACAAACACATCCCGAAAGCAGCCCAGGAAGTGGGCAGGCGGGGCAAGTAGGACAGGCGGGTCAGCAGCCTCAGGCGTCCTCTTTCTTGCTACCACACCGGAGCCCCAGCCCAGTCCCACACCTCCTAGGAAGAGGCTGTGACGGACTGAGCCGGACTCGGAGAGGCCGGAGCCTTGCTCCAGTAGGGGGGTCTCGGTGGTTGGGAACTCCTTGGTGCAGCCCACCTCATCACAGGAGGACTGAAGCAATCTGACCCCGCTTCCCTCCGCCTCACTGCCCAGCCAGGCCTCCACTGTGTGCCACTGGCCATCCGACACGCTCGGCGATAACTCCAGAACCACTGCCCTTCTTGACTCTTGACCTCTTAGCATGCTGAGGCGTAAGTGGCTGTCGACCAGCTCGATGGTGAGCAGCAGGTCTTCGATCCGGCGCTGGAGGATGGTGCCGACGGGCCGGTCCGTCCTGAAGCTTAGGGTGACGTTCAGAGGTACTTCAGGGTCCGATAGCTGGGTCTCTACGTACATGTAGCCGCTGGTCTCGAAGGAGAAGATGGTGGACGTCTGGCACTTGGAGCCGGTGAAGCCCGCACGGCAGGTGCAGGTGTAGGTGTGGCGGTCGTTCAGGAAGAGGGGAGAGCAGATGCTGCCATTCTTGCAGTGGTTGCCGTCGCAGCCCAGGAGGGTGACTGTGCAGTTCTCGCCTCCGTACAGTTGGCCATCTTGGCTCTGTTGAGAGCAGAGGCACCTGTAGCCTCCATGATGGCTCTCGCAGACGCCACCATTCTGACACGGTAGCAGTTCACATGTGTTAGTGTCCTCATCACAGATGGCACCTGTGTAGATATGTAAATAATCAGATATCTTTGCTTCCTGCATTAAAATCAGTTGGCAATTCTTTCTTTTTTATCTATGTGGAATTAATATGTTATTGATATGAATCCGTGTTTCTTTTTCCTGCATGAGAATTTGGCCATACCAAGAGATTGAAAACATTCATTCAAAAGTTTGGCACATGTCATGCCATTGATTACTAGTTTGTTTTTTAAAATCTTTATTTTCCATTCGAATATATCCACATTTACCTAGTTAATTACACATCTATATCTAGGGAAGTATAACACTAATTTTGCAGATTGGTTGATATGTTCACTTGTACTACTTTTCCTATATCAACCAATAAAATAATAACTTTAATTATAGAAATAGATATTTGTAGTTTATTTTGTGACGTTTAGTTTGAACACTATAGAAAGCAAGTCATAAAGAACATAAAATGGTTGATGAAAATATTAGCGTGATAAAACAATTTGATATTCTCTTTGTAACACTTTTCTGTTCTGTACACTGTATAGCCTCACAGGACACCTCACAGAGAACAACAACAACAACAAACACACTACGAACAAGAGAGCTAAATTACCTGTATAGAGTAACCACGAAATCCAAACATACACGTTGACTCTCAACATGGTCCTTGGCCAGTCCTCCTAATCAGTAGAAATCGGAATATCGGTAAATGACTCCATTGCATTTCACAGAAGTGGTTTGGAAGCCATTACAACAAATATCAGCTTCTTGTGTTTCCCCCATGCATGAATGACTGCCCAGTCCAGTCTAAAGCCGGGATCACTACGAGCTAGATAGCCTATTTGGGATTAAGCTAATGTACTTAAAATGTCTTACAAATGGAGTGCTAGCCAAGGAGGAGTTCACAGGACTAATTTGAGCAACAGCAAACATCTCCATTAGTCTAGTAACACGAAGGCTTACATAAGAGACTGGAACCTACCTCACCGATTATGAGTTTTTAAAATTAACTTTAATTGAATTCACAGGAACCCAGTTGAGACCAGTGTCTCATGGTGACCTGAAGACCCCCAAAAAATCCATTAATACAACAAAACAAAAAAATCCTAACTATAAGACAGCCTATAGTAGGAGGAGTACTGATGGGTGGGGTTATATCCTTCCTGTTTGGCCCTGTCCGGGGGTATCATCGGATGGGGCCACAGTGTCTCCTGACCCCTCCTGTCTCAGCCTCCAGTATTTATGCTGCAGTAGTTTATGTGTCGGGGGGCTAGGGTCAGTTTGTTATATCTGGAGTACTTCTCCTGTCTTATCCGGTGTCCTGTGTGAATTTAAGTATGCTCTCTCTAATTCTCTCTTTCTTTCTCTCTCTCGGAGGACCTGAGCCCTAGGACCATGCCTCAGGACTACCTGGCCTGATGACTCCTTGCTGTCCCCAGTCCACCTGGCCGTGCTGCTGCTCCAGTTTCAACTGTTCTGCCTGCGGCTATGGAACCCTGACCTGTTCACCGGACGTGCTACCTGTCCCAGACCTGCTGTTTTCAACTCTCTAGAGACCGCAGGAGCGGTAGAGATGCTCTTAATGATCGGCTATGAAAAGCCAACTGACATTTACTCCTGAGGTGTTGACTCGCTGCACCTTCGACAACTACTGTGATTATTATTATTTGACCATGCTGGTCATTTAGGAACATTTGAACATCTTGGCCATGTTCTGTTATAATCTCCACCCGGCACAGCCAGAAGAGGACTGGCCACCCCTCATAGCCTAGTTCCTCTCTAGGTTTCTTCCTAGGTTTTGGCCTTTCTAGGGAGTTTTTCCTAGCCACCGTGCTTCTACACCTGCATTGCTTGCTGTTTGGGGTTTTAGGTTGGGTTTCTGTACAGCACTTTGAGATATCAGCTGATGTAAGGGCTATATAAATACATTTGATTTGATTTGATTTGATATAGCTTATAATTCAAATCAAATCAAATTTGTCACATACACATGTTTAGCAGATGTTATTGCGGGTGTAGCGAAATGTTTTAGTACTTTGATAGTACACTGGTTTCAAAGATGTAGTGAACTGATGTCATGGACACACAAACACACACACACGTTGGAAGTTAAGGTACCATTCAGTAAAAGCCTTTACAGTATTCTGTTAGCATATTGGTTAAGGTAAAAACACAGCCACCTAATACATACTTGCCTACATCGGGGTATTTTGACTCTGTGGGGACTTGTTCATTGGTCTCTCTCTCTCCCTGTCTCTCTCTCTCTCTCTCTCCTCTCGCTCTCTCTCTTTCTCTGTCACTCTCTCCCTTTCTCTCTCTCTCTCTCCCTGTCTCTCTCTCCTCTCGCTCTCTCTCTTTCTCTGTCACTCTCTCCCTTTCGCTCTCTCTCTCTCCTCTTAATTCAATTCAATTCAATTCAAGGGGCTTTATTGGCATGGGACACATATGTTAACATTGCCAAAGCAAGTGAGGTAGATAATATACAAAAGTGAAATAAACAATAAAAATTGCCCTCGGTTGCAACACTCACTACCAAGTTTCAAACTGCCTCTGGAAGCAACGTCAGCACAAGAACTATTCGTCAGGGGCTTCATGAAATGGTTTTCCATGGCTGAGCAGCCGCACACAAGCCTAAGATCACAATGCCAAGTGTTGGCTGGGGTGGTGTAAAGCTCGCCCGCAATTGGACTCTGGAGTAGTGGAAATGCGTTCTCTGGAGTGAAGAATCATGCCTCACCATCTGGCAGTCCGATGGAAGAATATGGGTTTTGCTGACGCCAGGAAAACGCTGCCTGCCCCAATGCATAGTGCCAACTGTAAAGTTTGGTGGAGGAAGAATAATGGTCTGGGGCTGTTTTTCATGGTTTGGTCTACACCCCTTAGTTCCAGTGAAGGGGAATCTTAATGCTACAGCACACAATGACATTCTAGACGATTCTGTGCTTCCAATTTTGTGGCAACAGTTTGGGGAAGGCCCTTTCCTATTTCAACATGACAATGCCCCTGTGCACAAAGCGAGGTCCATACAGAAATGGTTTGTCGAGATTGGAGTGGAAGAACTTGACTGGCCTGCACAAAGCCCTGACCTCAACCCCATTGAAAACCTTTGGGATGAATTGGAACGCCGACTGCGAGGCAGGCCTAATCACCCAACATCAGTGCCCGACCTCAGTAATGCTGTTGTGGCTGAATGGAAGCAAGTCCCCGCAGCAATGTTCCAACATCTAGTAGAAAGCCTTCTCAGAAAAGTAGAGGCTGTTATAGCAGCAAAGGGTGTCCAACTCCATATTAATGCCCATGATTTTCAAATGAGATGTTCGATGAGCACGTCTCCACATACTTTTGGTCATGTAGTGTATGTTACAAATTCCAATTCATACAATCTGTTACGAATTGCAAATCGTAAATTATGTTACGAATTTGCTAAATGTACAATATGTTATGAATGTGCAAAACTTCTGATATGTTATGAATTCCAAGTTGTTGCTGGTAACGTTAGCTAGGTGGTTTGGTGACTAACATTAACGTTAGCTAGGTGGTTTGGTGACTAACATTAACGTTAGCTAGGTGGTTTGGTGACTAACATTAACGTTAGCTAGGTGGTTTGGTGACTAACATGAACGTTAGCTAGCTGGATAATGTTAGTTAGGCCAGGGGTTAGGGTTAAGGTTAGGAGTGAGGTTAAATGGTTAATTAAGGTTAAGATTAGGGAAAGGGTTGGCTAATTGTGGCTGGGACAGCGAATTGTTCCGGGTTTGTGGCTGTCTAGATCCCTGCTGTTAGTTGTTTTCAATTTTCCCCCGTGACCTGCCCTGTCTGGACCTGCGAGGAGTAACAGCCTAACATACGTTGCTAGCTACCATGACAAAGACCAAAGCCCGCGGGAGTACCGTTGAGGGCAGTGGTGTCTCTCTATCACAGGTGAAGGATATTTTAAACTAACAAAAAGATAAGCAGTTGTTACAACAAGAAAATAGATTCAAGTGTTTTGTCCAAATACTCGTGGATTCTACTAATAAAAGAATGGACGACCTGACCAGAGAGGTTCAGGACCTGAAGAACAGTTAGCAGTTCTCCCAGGGTCAGCAAGATGACAGCCATCTATAAGTCAGTGAGAGAGGACATCAGTTCTGTGTGTGAATCCATGATAACAATGACAGATACATCTCGAGGGACAATCAAGGCGAAACAACATGGTTGTGGACAGAATTGTAGAATCTCCACATGAGACCTGGATGGAGTCGGAGGACAAAGTGAGGGAAATTATCTCTGAGAAATTGAAGATGGTCCACAGGAAGATTGAGGTGGAGCGCGCCCACAGGATTGGAAAACCCACCATCGGCCCAGGTGATAGGCCCAGGCCAATAGTGGTCAAGTTCCTGAGGTTCAAGGACAAGGTAGATGTTCTGGAAAGAGCCAAGAACTTGAGAGGAATGTATGTCTTCCTCAATGAGGACAATCCTGAAGCTGTGCGCCAGAAGAGGAAAGAACTGATCCCAGCCATGAAAGCTGCCAGAGTGCATGGTGACATTGCGTACATCCGTGACATTTCGTACATCCGCTACGACCGACTCATTGTCCACCCTCCCTCCCAGAAGCCTGGAAGAGATGAGAGAGCCAAGCCTATGGGTTCGTAGCCTCAACCCCGCAGCACACACACACACCAATTAATTAATGGACTGCTGAATGTATATGTATGTATATTTTTTCTCTTGCTTTGTCTGCTCTTTTCAATATTATGTCTATCTCTGATAAGCTACCCAGGAAAGAGCTGAAAATAGCCCATATTAATATATGTAGCCTAGGAAATAAGGTTCATGAAATCAATAACTTGCTAACGTCAGATAAAATTCATATATTAGCCATTTCTGAGACTCACTTAGATAATTAATTTGATGATACATCAGTAGCAATACAAGGATATAACATCTATAGAAGAGACAGAAATTCTTATGGGGGAGGTGTTGCTGTATATATTCAGAGCCATAACCCTGTAATGCTTAGAGAAGATCTTATGTCAAGTGTTATTGAAGTGTTGTGGTTGCAGGTTCACTTGGCACATCTAATGCCTTTTCTTTTGGGGTGTTGCTATAGTGCTAACAGTCAGTATCTAAATAATATGTGTGAAATACTTGATAGTGTATGTGATGTTAACAGAGAGGTCTAATTTCTTGGGGACCTGAATATTAACTGGTTTTCATCAAGCTGTCCGCTCAAAAGGAAGCCTCTTACTGTAACCAGTGCCTGTAATCTGGTTCAGGATATTAATCAACCTACCAGGGTGTTTACAAACACTACAGGAACAAGATCATCTACATGTATCGATCACATTTTTACTAATGCTGTAGAACTTTGTTCTAAAGCTACAGTTGAAGTCGGAAGTTTACATACACTTAGGTTGGTGTCATTAAAATTCGTTGTTCAACCACTCCACAAATTTCTTGTTAACAAACTATAGTTTTGGCAAGTCGGTTAGGACAGCTACTTTGTACATGACACAAGTAATTTTTCCAACAATTGTTTACAGACAGATTATTTAACTTATCATTCACTGTATCACAATTCCAGTGGGTCAGAAGTTTACATACACTAAGTTGACTGTGTCTTTAAACAGCTTGGAAAATTCCAGAAAATGATGTCATGGCTTTCGAAGCTTCTGATAGGCTAACTGACATAATTTGAGTCAATTGGAGGTGTACCTGTGGATGTATTTCAAGGCCTACCTTCAAACTCAGTGCCTCTTTGCTTGACATCATGGGAAAATCAAAAGAAATCAGCCAAGACCTCAGTCTGGTTCATCCTTGGGAGCAATTTCCAAACGCCTGAAGGTACCACGTTCATCTGTACAAACAATAGTATGCAAGTATAAACAGCATGGGACCACGCAGCTGTCATACCGCTCAGAAAGGAGTCGCGTTCTGTCTCCTAGAGATGAACGTACTTTGGTGCGAAAAGTGCAAATCAATCCCAGAACAACAGCAAAGGACCTTGTGAAGATGCTGGAGGAAACAGGTACAAAAGTATCTATATCCACAGTAAAACGAGTCCTATATCGACACAACCTGAAAGGCCACTCAGCTAGGAAGAAGTCACTGCTCCAAAACCACCATAAAAAAGACAGACTACGGTTTGCAACTGCACATGGGAACAAAGATCGTACTTTTTGGAGAAATGTCCTCTGGTCTGATGAAACAAAAATAGAGCTGTTTGGCCATAATGACCATTGTTATGTTTGGAGGAAAAAGGGGGACGCTTGCAAGCCGAAGAACACCATCCCAAACGTGAAGCACTGGGGTGGCAGCATCATGTTGTGGGGGTGCTTTGCTGCAGGAGGGACTGGTGCACTTCATAAAATAAATGGCATCACAATTATGCGGATATATTGAAGCAACATCTCAAGACATCAGTCAGGAAGTTAAAGCTTGGTCGCAAATGGGTCTTCCAAATGGACAATGACCCCAAGCATACTTCCAAAGTTGTGGCAAAATGGCGTAAGGACAACAAAGTCAAGGTATTGGAGTAGCCATCACAAAGCCCTGACCTCAATCCTATAGAACCTTTGTGGGCAGAACTGAAAAAGCATGTGCGAGCAAGGAGGCCTACAAACCTGACTCAGTTACACCAGCTCTGTCAGGAGGAATGGGCCAAAATTCACCCAACTTATTGTGGGAAGCTTGTGGAAGGCTAACCGAAACGTTTGACCCAAGTTAAACAATTTAAAGGCAATGCTACCAAATACTAATTGAGTGTATGTAAAATTCTGACCCACTGGGAATGTGATGAAAGAAATAAAAGCTGAAATAAATAATTCTCTAATATTATTCTGACATTTCACATTCTTAAAATAAAGTGGTGATCCTAACTGACCTAAGACAGGGAATTCTTACTAGGATTAAATGTCAGGAATTGTGAAAAACTGAGTTTAAATGTATTTGGCTAAGGTGTATATAAACTTCCGACTTCAACTGTATATCCATACCCATTGGATGCAGTGATCACAATATAGTGGCTATATCCAGGAAAGCCAAAGTTCCAACAGCTGGACCTAAAATAGTGGATAAGAGATCATACAAAAGATTTTCCTGTGACTCTTATGTGGATGATGTTAAAAATATTTGTTGGTCTGATGTGATTAATGAGGAGCATCCAGACGCAGCACTTGATTAATTTATGAAATTGCTTCTTCCAATTATTAATAAACATGCACCTGTTAAGAAACTGACTGTTGGAACTGTTAAGGCTCCATGGATTGATGAGGAATTGAAAAACGGTATGGTTGAAAGAGATGTGGCAAAAGGAGTGGCTAATAAGTCTGACTGGCTTACTTACTGCAGATTTAGAAATTATGTGACTAAACTCAACAAAAAGGAGAATAAACTTTATTATGAAGCCAAGATCAATCACATAAAGAATGATGGAAAAAAACTTTGGAGTACTTATTAAATTATGGGCAGAAAGACAAATTCAACTCCATCTTTCATCAAATCAGGTGGCTTATTCATCACAAAACCATATGATGTTGGCAATTATTTTAATGATTATTTAATTGGCAAAGTGGGCAAACTTAGGCAGGAAATGCCCACAACAAACAGTGAGCAATTATATTAATGCATAAAAAACAAATAATGAAAGAAAAGCAGTGCAAGTTTGAATTTTTTAAGTTAGTGTGGGAGAGGTGGAAACATAATTGTTAACGATCAATAATGACAAACCTCCTGGCATTGACAACTTAGATGGAAAGCTACTGAGGATGGTAGCTCACTCTATAGCCACTCCTATCTGTCATATTTTTAATCTGAGCCTAGAGGAAAGTCTTTGTGATCAGGCCTGGAGGGAAGCCAAAGTAATTCCGCTACCCAGGAGTGGTAAAGCGGCCTTTACTGGTTCTAACAGCAGACCTATAAGCTTGCTGCCAGCTCTTAGCAAACTGTTGGAAAAAATTGTGTTTGACCAAATACAATGCTATTTCTCTGTAAACAAATTAACAACAGACTTTCAGCATGCTTATAGAGAAGGGCACTCAACATGACACAAATGACTGATGATTGGTTGAAATAAATTGATAATAAGAAGATTGTGGGAGCTGTACTGTTAGATTTCAGTGCAGCTTTTGATATTACTGACCATAAACTGTTGTTGAAAAAACTTAAGTGCTATGTCTTTTCAACCTATGCCATATCGTGGATTCAGAGCTATCTATCTAATATAACTCAAAGGGTTTTCTTTAATGGAAGTGTCTCTAATGTCAAACATGTAAAGTGTGGTGTACCGCAGGGCACCTCTCTAGGCCCTCTATTCTTTTCTATTTTTACCAGTGACTGGCATTCCAGCTACAATAGTCATTTACAACATTAACAATGTCTACTCTGTATTTCTGATCATTTTGATGTGATTTTAATAGACAGAAAATGTGCTTTTCTTTCAAAAACAAGGACATTTCTATGTGACCCCAAACTTTTGAACAGTAGTGTATGTGTTTGGGAAAAAAAGAAAGGAGATGGTTAAAAAAGACCTTGAATGTTGTTTTTTCTGTTTATGGGCTTACTTGTTGATTAGCCATACACAGAGCAGTTATTACATTTAAGATGAAACTGTAGTGTTTAACAATATAGTTACAGGTACTGGTCATCTCTGTATACACGTCGCAAGACCCACTGGTTGATGCTTATTTATAAAACCCTTTTAGGCCTCATTCCCCCCTATATGAGATATCTACTGCAGCCCTTATCCTCCACATACACCACCCGTTCTGCCAGTCACATTCTGTTAAAGGTCCCCAAAGCACACACATCCCTGTGTCGCTCGTCTTTTCAGTTCGCTGCAGCTTGCGACTGGAACGAGCGGCAACAAACGCTCAAACTGGACAGTTTTGTCTCTTCATTCAAAGACTCAATCATGAACATTCTTACTGACAGTTGTGGCTGCTTTGCGTGATGTATTGTTGACTCTACTTTCTTGCCCTTTGTGCTGTTGTCTGTGCCCAATAATGTTTGTACCATGGTTTTTGCTGCTACCATGTTGTGCTGCTACCATGTTGTGTTGTTACCATGTTGTTGTTATGTTGTGTTGTCATGTGTTGCTGCCATGCTATGTTGTTGTCTTAGGTCTCTCTTTATGTAGTGTTGTGTTGTCTTTCTTGTCGGTCGTGGTGTGTTTTGCCCCCCCAAAAATGTTTTTCTTATCCCAGCCCCTTCCCGGCAGGAGGACTTTTGCATTTTGGTAGGCCGTCATTGTAAATAAGAATTTGTTCTTAACTGACTTGCTTTAGTTAAATAAAGGTTCAATAAAAAATGAATAATAAAAATTGTTTTGAGAAGATCAGAAGGTACTTTATGGGTTATTCTAACACGACAGGTTCACTTGTGATTTTAAATGATCAACTTTATCGCTACATTATGCAATAACAGTAGACAGGGTTTGAATGTAAACATACATTGATAAATATTTGGGGAATGTGATGTGATGAATGGTTTAATTCATACTGTCTCCTTGGGCGCATGCGCTAGTTAGAGCACGACAGCAGTTGGGAACATGGCTATTTAGCGTACAATCGCATGTTGTTTGTTACTTGGCATTTATGGTATTAAATGTGGCAACACATTGAAAATAACCTACGGATTAATTATCTTATATTTAGCATTAACCAAGGCCATTACAAATACAGTTCTAAATGTTAATTTCGTCGTTGATTCTACGAGTCAGTGTGAATCATTTCTCATATTTCCCCCTTTTCAGCTATAACATTACAATTGTATAGCTAGTAGGTTATGGGATTTCTATAGATCGACAAAAGTGAATGAAGCTAGGTCAGTTAAGGTGATAATGGCTGGGGTCATTTTTCCACAATAGCATACCGTACATGGGGAGTTCATTTGCATGATGTCAGTAAATCTCACAGAGGTGTTGTTTTTACTTGCCATACTTGTTGATGCTGATAAATTGATCAGTGTTGACGCTGACATTATGACATTATGTGTATTATTATTATTACATTATGACGTTGTCTAATGTATGTAAATAACATGTCATAATCCAAATTGCAAGTAGGTCATTGAAACAAGGGTGAAGAAGAGCAGAACATTAAAGGAGTCTATACTGTTGAAGACCAGTTTGAGGAACGGTTTGATTATTATCATGGGTTTCCAATCATTAATTTTCCTATTTTTTTATTATCCTCCTCTAGTCATTTTCAAGTGGGTTGTGACTGTGAGAATGTTCGATGAAGGCGTTCACAATCCTTTCATCACACATCTCTCTCGATAGGTTCCCTATGTCGTATTTCACTACAATACCCACAATGCCACATAGACTATAAAGTCGCATAGGCGAATAATGTGATACAGTTCAGCACATTCTTCACGTTTATCAAGGAACACAAAGCACACAAAGGCTGTTACCGTTTAAAACAATTTACACGTACCTGCATAAATATGAGAGAAATATCAAAGTGTTTTTGTCGGCTTTTTGTGTGACATTTCTCTCTGGTTACTATTACACAAAGGGCTCGAGGACAAAAGCTGAAACAGCCAATGAACGAGCGCGTTGTTTGTTTGCGACGTTTCCCCAAGAATGTGAAGGTGGGGCGTTTTGCGATATTCAGGAAATTGACATTTTTGCTATTTTCTCAGAGTAGAGATCTACGAGTGTACTTCGTATTTTTTTCTTAGCGTGCTTACACTTCTAAGGTAGGTTTGAAAATGAATTCACTTGCACGAATGCTTTCCCAAAGGGGCAGTAAGGGTCGTTTGTCAACGTTCTCCTCTTCGGGGGGAGGGGGCTTTTGTACAGACCATAACATAGGGGTCCTTGAGGTGGATAGCGAATTTGAGACTGCAACATTGTAGCCAACTGCTGATGCACATCAACACTGAATTGAGTTGGCTGCACGCTACGTTGTTGGAATAGGCGATATAACAACGTTGCCAGCAGTTGAGTTGTTGATACACCCATGTCACTGCATACATTGGCTTTCACAAAACATTAGCCAACATATCAAAGGCTGGCTATAACAGTAAATGCAATATCAAAATACACGTATAATCAGCTGCATCTATAAGCTACATCTGTCTTTACCTCTCACCTTGCCATACAGGCTGTGTAATAACATATGTACAACATAACTTTCTGCTGACATAGGCTGTTTCTTGAAATCATGTCTGTTTTTCAGAACTCTTTGAATGGTTCCCCATTTAACATAATGATGACGAGAAAACCCAACCAACCTCAACCCCCAAACAGAAGACGAAAGGTCAGTGCTTGTGCCAGTGGGCAAATTGACTCACTGGACATCAATACCATGACTGATTCAGAGACGGTTCCTCCATCACAAAAGAGACACCTGACCATGATGCAGCATGGCGACAACCTCCTCAAGTTTCTAAACGAGGACCGAACGAAGCAGAGGTTCTGCGACGTCTCTGTCAGTGTGGGCGGGAAGCGCTACAGAGCCCACAAAGCCATGTTGGCGCACGGTAGCAGCTACTTCCACGCCGAGCTGACCAAAAACCCAACCGCCGATCACGTGATTCTTGACCACGTGGAGGATTCCGTGTTCCAACACTTACTGCACCTCCTTTACACGGCCGAGTGCGTCATTCCCGAGAGCGAGGTCCCTGCCCTGACTGAAGCGGCCGGCTTCCTGGACATGATGGATGTAGTGAAGCTCCTGGCAGGAGAGGGGGATGGCCGGCCAGCGCTTGCCCGAGTGGAGGTTAAGTCCGTGGGGGAACCAAGCTCAGAGAAGACCTCTAAAGCTTCTGACCTTCCATCAGACTGTGTCGGGGTCCAAAGCCCAGTCCAGGCTGGTGCCCACCATTGTTCGTTCTGCAGCCGCACGTTTTGCTACAAGAAGTCTCTGGAGAACCATTTAAACAGGAACCACAGTAGCAGCACCGAGGGAGACGCCAGAGAAAAGATGGTCAATCAAGAGGTTACTACCATGGTAACCACAACCCGGAGGTCTGCCCGCAGGAGGAGAGTTCCCGCTAAATTGGAGAGAGGTGACGCGGACAGCGCCGGCGCAACAGAGGGGAAGCTACATCAAGACCCCGCTAGTAGAGACCCTAACACCACAGAGGAAGATGACGAGGAAGATGAAGAAGAACAAGAAGATGGGAGAAAACCAAAGCACATATCCGACACAGGGGATGCACTCACCCCAACCGAGGGTGAGGAGGCGGAAGAGGAGAGGGAGGAGGAGGAGATGGTGGAAGAACGTCAAAGTGCGTTAGTACGGGGAGCAAGAGAGAGCGGTGAGAGTTCAGAGGTGGAGACAACAGAACACCAGACAGTCAATGAGGTGGAGGTATATAGTCAGGCTGCCAATGGTTCTAACTATGGAACAGTGTACCCAGAGGGACTGGCTCCTGTCATCATCCAGAGCGTAAGCAAGAAGACGCTCAAGTGCCCCAAGTGTGACAAGACCTTTGACCGCACAGGTAGGTACTCTCCTTAAAGATTTTATTTAAATGTATTGCACTGATTACATTGTATTTATGTAGGCAGTTGTTTCTGAGCTGATATTATACAACAACAGATTAATAACATACATGACAATAACAACATAATAATTGTCACGACTTCCGCCGAAGTCGGCTCCTCTCCTTGTTCTGGCGGCGGTCGACGTCACCTGCTTTCTAGCCATCGCCGCTCCATTTTTCATATTTCCATTTCTTTTGTCTTGTTCCATACACACCTGGTTTTCATTCCCTAATCACACTGAATGTATTTAGTCCTCTGTTCCCCTCCATGTCTTTGTGTGAAATTGTATTTATGTTATGTGGGTATTGTTACGCGCCATTCTTTTGTCTATTGTTCCGTGTTTGGACACATTTATGTACTTTTGTGCTTTCGTTGGACCGGAAATAAGAAGTGCGCCTGTTCACTACACTCTGCTCTCCTGCACCTGACTTCGCCTCCAGTATACACCCTTAACAATAATAATAATAATATAGTATGAAACAATAACCAACATTCAACATAATAATAAGATATTAAACAATAATAATATATTAAATAATTAATACATAACCAACATTTAAACAACCACAAGTGCTGTTTTTTGTCCTCTTCTCTTAGCAACGAAGTAAGTAGTAGGTTTAATTTGTTTGACTGCCAATCAAGTGACTCAGTGGAGTTTTCAAGAGCAGACATGGAAGCCCTGAAGGACTGCGGGCAAAGATTTTTAATAACTAAACCAAGACAGACAGCCTGTCGTTTCCAATGGGAACAAATTAGCTTTTTTTTTTAACTAGGCAAGTAAGTTAAGAACAAATTCTTATTTACAATGACACTTGGTTAACTGCCTTTTTCAGAGGCAGAACGACAGCTTGGGAATTCGATCCAGCAACCTTTCGGTTACTGGCCCAATGCTCTAACCACGAGGCTACCCGCTGCCCCCCTCTAACCACGAGGCTACCCGCTGCCCCCCTCTAACCACGAGGCTACCCGCTGCCCCCCTCTAACCACGAGGCTACCCGCTGCCCCCCTCTAACCACGAGGCTACCCGCTGCCCCCCTCTAACCACGAGGCTACCCGCTGCCCCCCTCTAACCACGAGGCTACCCGCTGCCCCCCTCTAACCACGAGGCTACCCGCTGCCCCCCTCTAACCACGAGGCTACCCGCTGCCCCCCTCTAACCACGAGGCTACCCGCTGCCCCCCTCTAACCACGAGGCTACCCGCTGCCCCCATAGTGGGCAGAACAAGCAAGGAGGTGGGCAGAGGAAAGCACGACCTAGCGAGATCCTATTGGCTCGTTCTAGCATCATCTGCATATTTCCGTTAGGGAACGCCTACTCTGTGAAGTCTGCTTGTGCAATACCTCAATTCACACTTGCAGTCCTAAACGTCATTATTTTTTAAAACGTTTACGAAGAGTAAAGTTTACAATCCTAAATCCGGCAGGTAGCCTAGTGGTTAGAGCGTTGGGCCGGTAACCGAAAGTGTTGCTAGATCAAATCCCCTAGCTGACATGGTAAAAATCTGTTGTTCTGCCCCTGAACAAGGCAGTTAACCCACTGTTTCTAGGCTGTAATCTTAACTGACTTACCTAGTTAAATAAAAAAAATTGTCCACTCTGTCTATAACCCATTCTAGTTTTGGGAACAGAAAACTGTATTGAGATCAAACGTTTCATCAATGAGAAAATTTGCAGAATGTTGGCCGAACTCCATCTTGTTCCATCTTCTCCCACTGCCCGCCATTGGGCTTCCTCTCACTACCATATTTGGTAATGAGTGGAAATGGCAAGCGGATGCTTCACATTTAAACATCCAGTAAAATATCTGTGTCATTGTTCTATCTGTGCTGCAGTTGTGCACCACTTATCTGTCTTTTGAGCCATAACATGTACCGAATACTTTATTATACCTCATAATATTATGATGTTTTTCTCTGTATTTTCCATAGGGAAGTATGAGAGTCACACCAGGGTACACACGGGAGAGAAGCCCTTCCAGTGTGACGTGTGTCTGCAGTGTTACTCCACCAAGTCGAACCTCACTGTACACAAGAAGAAGCACGCCAGTGACGCCCCCTTCCAGAAGAAGGACCACAAGTGCTCCTTCTGCAACAAGCTCCACGCCAGCAAAAAGACCCTCGCCAAACACGTCAGAAGGCGAGCCTTCGTTCCTGTCCCATCATCATTCTCTGTTAACCAGGGTTGGGGTCAGTTCCATTTCAATTCAGCCAATTCAGGAAGTAAACAGAAATTCCAATTCCACATTTTTCTAATAGAGAAGCTTTGAGGAACATTTGAATTGGAATAGGAATTACAGTTTACTTCCCGAATTGACTGAATTGAAATGGACTTGACCCCCAACCCTGATATTCACATTACACTCTTATACATATTATACATTTTGATTATTATAAATCCCTAACAATTGAGCTTTTAGGAAAATAATCACTCTAAATTCAAATTATTAAAATCATGTTCGTATGAATATAAAGATAAGGTTATTTATTTAGTGGTTGAATTGAAACCTTATTAACAGCCCTTCCAAACTTCGGGCTGATTTCCCGACCCAGATTAAGCCTAGTCCTGGATTAACAATCAATCAATGGAGATTCTCCATTGGAAGTGTGTTTTAGTCAATTACTAGGCTTAATCTGGGTCAAGGAAACCATTGCTAGACGAGTTTAATGTTTGTTTGTAGTCTTTCAGGGTAAAGGGGTTTCTGGTTAGTAGTAATCTGAGTTGATCATTATATGCCCTGATCTAGATGTTATTAGCAGTTCTATAATGGGGATTATTTCATTGCTCTTCAGGGATCAACAGTTTATTGAATTAAATGGATTACGCTGTAGTCCACCAGTTGTGTCCTTTTCTCACTTAGTTTTATGTAGTGTACTTAAAGTTAAAATAATTTGCTTTACCACCTTGTGGACACGTGTCACAGCGTTGTTCAGTGTCAAAGGGATCCAGACAGGTCAATGTTGTACTGTGTGTTTATATGGAGGCCCTCTGCTCTCCAAGGAGTGAAAAGGAATGAATAATGAAGTCAAGTGTGCACTAACTACGTGTTACCACTGTGCTTTCAGGTTCCACCCGGACCACATTCAGGAGTTCCTGGCCATGAGGAGGAAGAAGAACGATGGATGGAAGTGTGATGTAAGCTTTGACTTGTTTTATTTTATGAAACACAATCCAAAAAAAGAAATGTTTCCTATAACGGACACAGTATAGAAAATGAGGTAAGGAGTAAAATGCTAGCCCCAAGATTCAGACTACAATCATATTTTGAAGGGATCACTCACCTTGAGCCCTTATAATATGAATGTCTCTCGTTGATCAATATCAACACTTTGAGCCTAAGAAGTTTGGTTTTAACATTTAGCAGATGCTTTTATCCAAATACACTTGCATACATTTTTCATACGGGTCCCCCCGTGGGAATCGAACCCACAACCCTGTCGTTGCAAGCGCCATGCTCTTATCAACTGAGCCACATGGTAGTGTCACCAACATTAGCTCATCAAGTTCAAGTGACGTCATTGCATAGCAATATGAAATGAGATGTCTTTTAGAAGTTGAGTCAAAATCAAATCAAGTCAAATGTTTTGGTGACATACACGTGTTTGGCAGATGTTATTGCGGGTGTACCGAAATGCTTGTGCTTCTAGCTCCGACAATGCAGTAATATTTAAGTAATATATCTTATCAGTTTCACAACATATACCCCAAAAACACGTAAATCTAAGTAAGGAATGGATTAAGAATATATACACATATATGTCAGAGTGGCATTGGACTAAGATACAGTGGCATATTATAGAATACAGTATATACATATGTCAGAGCGGCATTGGACTAAGATACAGTGGCATAGTATAGAATACAGTATAGACATTTGAGATGGGTGATGCAATATTTACGCACAAGGACCACTTTATAATATATACCTACAGATGCAATGCAGGAAATTGAAAACCTGTAGTGTATTTGAGGTTTAAAAGGGCTTCTGGTGTTTGTAATTTCCACATAGAAATGTCAGACTTATTTTTCCCTTAGTATAGCAAAATGTATCAACCCCTACAAAAATGTATGTCCATGAATTATAATCCACATAATAATTCACATTTCCTGTTGCTGCAGGATTACTTTCATTCTGTAGCGAACTGGCTCAAATTAAGACCCTACATCTGTACACATCACATAATACATAGTCCACAGAACGATACACATAGTCCACAGAATGACACATTTTCACATTCACTGCAAGTACAGTCAGTGTATTCTGCAAGTACAGTCAGTGTATTCTGGAATCATCTTCTCTCTCTGCTCTTCCTGGTTCAGATCTGCCACAAGTCTTTCACACGTAGACCCCATCTGGAGGAGCACATGATTCTACACACGCAAGACCGACCCTTCAAATGTGCCTTCTGCGATGACTACTTCAAGTCCAGGTTTGCCCGCTTGAAGCATCAAGAAAAGTACCATTTAGGTAATGAATGGGAAATGTAATTTAATTGCTTTATCCAACCTATTTAGTTAATAGATAAATGTATTGTACCTCTTGACTTTAGGCGTACAGATATAATGCATTATGATGGGTCATAATGCTTTATTAGCCTTGTCATAAGTATGAATGAACTGCTTATAATGTGTTAGTAAAGTGATAAATCGGTTATTATCTGTCATTTTGAGCCAGTTGAAAGGCGTAACATATTATAAGTTCATGTATAAAGCATTATCATGGTTATAACAAGTAATAATAAGTTATAACTATATGCCCTAAGTGTTACTGTTGAATCCCCTTGGATTGATGAGGAATTGAAAAATTGTATGGTTGAGAGGGATGAGGCAAAAGGTATGGCATTACGTACTGCAAATTGAGAAATAATGTGACTAAACTAAATAAAAAGAAGAAACTATACTATGAAACAAAAATAAATGATATAAAGAATGATAGTTAAAAGCTTTGGAGCATCTTAAATTACATTTTGGGTGACATTTCTTCTTAACAGCACTATCAACAAGGCAGGTTCCACAGGCCCTAGTTTTGCCACACCTGGACTAAATCAAATCAAATGTATTTATATAGCCCTTTGTACAGGCAGAACAGTTGAAACTGGAGCAGCAGCACGGCCTGGTGGACTGGGAACAGCAAGGAGTCATCATGCCAGGTAGTCCTGAGGCATGGTCCTAGGGCTCAGGTCCTCCGAGAGAGAGAAAGAAAGAGAGAAAGAGAGAATTAGAGAGAGCATACTTAAATTCACACAGGACACCGGATAAGACAGGAGAAGTATTCCAGATTTAACAAACTGACCCTAGCCCCCCGACACATAAACTACTGCAGCATAAATACTGGAGGCTGAGACAGGAGGGGTCAGGAGACACTGTGGCCGCATCCGATGATACCCCCGGACAGGGCCAAACAGGAAGGATATAACCCCACCCACTTTGCCAAAGCACAGCCCCCACACCACTAGAGGGATATCTTCAACCACCAACTTACCATCCTGAGACAAGGCCGAGTATAGCCCACAAAGATCTCCGCCACGGCACAACCCAAGGGGGGGGCGCCAACCCAGACAGGAAGATCACGTCAGTGACTCAACCCACTCAAGTGACGCACCCCTCCTAGGGACGGCATGAAAGAGCACCAGTAAGCCAGTGACTCAGCCCCTGTAATAGGGTTAGAGGCAGAGAATCCCAGTGGAGACTACTACTGTTCAGTCGTGTGGTAAGGTGCCACAATGAGAGACTTAGGAAAATTTCATTTGGCTCCGAACAGGGCAGCACAGAATAGACTAGTACTACGTAGAGCTATGAATACATGGAACTCTATTCCACATCAAGTAACTGATGCAAGCAGTAGAATCAGATTTTAAAAAACATAAACATACACCTTATGGAACAGTGTGGACTGTGAAGAGACACTTACACAGGCACAGCCACCTGCACACACACACGATAACATACACACTATACGCACACATACACATGGATTTTGTGTTGTAAATATGTGGTAGTAGAGTACAGGCCTGAGGGCACACACTTAATGTGTTGTGAAATCTGTTGTGAATGTATTGTAATGTTTTTAAAATTGTATAAACTGCCTTGATGTTGCTGCACCCCGAGAAGAGTAGCTGCTGCCTTGGCAGGAACTATTGGGATCCAAAATAAATACAAATACCACGTTCGGGTTTATTGTCCTCAAAAACATTGGGAGTCAAGGAAAAGGTTGTATAATCATTGAAGAGAATGCTATCAAGTTTGTAGAAGCTTAACTTGAATCAATGATCAGATGTTGATGTTGGATTGAAAAGTAAGGCTGTGACACAGGGATATTGAATTGACCTTTGACTCTGTCCACAGGTCCGTTCCCATGTGACATCTGTGGCCGCCAGTTCAACGACACGGGTAACAGGAAGAGACACATTGAATGTACACACGGGGGCAAGAGAAAATGGACCTGCTTAATCTGTGGGAAGTCAGTGAGGGAGAGGTAGGATTGTCACAACTACAATAAACAGGTTGATGTTATTTTTTTTGTGTTGTGGGAAAATTATAAATAAAAATATTGAAATAAACAGCAGTGTTTAGAATACTGCACATGTAAGTGTGATTACATTGAACTTCTATGTTTTTTTACACATCAACTACTAATGTTATAACTTTTAACGAAACTTTGAACCAACTTCTTTTTAACAATTATTTTGGGTGGTGGTTGTAATGAATACTCAGGGAGAAAAAGGTCTAGATTCACGCGTAGAGCGCGGCAAATGTTTATTAAGACTTCGCAGAAGGCAGGAACCGTGGTCACAGGCAGGCAAAGGTCAAACACAGGCAGGCAAAGGTCAAACACAGGCAGGCAGTCAAAAACAAACAATACCTCACAACTATACAAACAGAAAGAACTGAACTAAATATGGAGCTGATGAGACCAGGTGAGAAACCAACACAGGTGAAATCAATGAACAAAAATGAAAGACAGGGTTCAAGAACACAAAGAAAAAGAACACAAGGTTGACTAAGAAAAGAAAATCGGAACCTTACAGTGGTATTGTGTCTATCTCTCACTGCTCACATGGTAACAGTCTCAACTTTAGTAACTGGTCTACTATCAATCTAACTCCATTGATTGTAATGTGGTTGTTTTTTTATGTCCGTAGGACAACGTTGAGAGAACATTTGCGGATTCACAGCGGAGAGAAACCTCACCTCTGCAGTATCTGTGGACAGAGTTTCCGCCACGGCAGCTCTTATAGGTCAATATGCTTGGGCAGTTCATGACGTACCTAGTTCTTATTGGCTATCACCTGTGGGTGGATTCCCATGTTCATGAGGTTTCTATTGGGGAGTTTTTGTCTTCTCCAGAGAAAATAATTGTATCATAGTTTTGTCATCATTTAATACAAAATAAATCAAATGTTTGCCTGTTTTAATTGCATATTAACATTTGTTAAAAACTTGAACCCCCAACTTTATTCTGATAGGCTTCATCTTCGAGTCCACCACGACGACAAGCGCTACGAGTGTGACGAATGCGGAAAGACGTTCATACGCCACGACCATCTGACCAAACACCAGAAAATACACTCGGGTACAGTATACACACCTTCCGTGTTATGTTCCGTAGCCGTGCAAAAGAGAGTAAAATGTTCCCCTGGGTTATTTCTTCATATATGGTCCTGGAACTGTTTGTATGTTTTTACGCTGCACACAAATTGTCTTACGGGGATAATAATTGAATTGAATCTCCCTTGGTTGTTATCAGGGGAGAAAGCCCACCAGTGTGAGGAGTGTGGGAAGTGTTTCAGGCGCCATGATCACCTGACCGTCCATTACAAAAGTGTCCACCTGGGAGAGAAGGTGTGGCAGAAGTAAGTGGTCCTGATGGTGGATGGAGATGGAGGGAATGGGCGCATTCCAGGCTGACTACATTGCAGGTGCATGTCAGATCTCACAACGCGGTTGACTACATTGCAGATGCATGTCAGATCTCACAACGACTGAGTAGGTGTTAACATATCAGCTAACTACATCATATAATATAGCAATCGGATGACGTGGCATATAACCATTGGTTGATGAAACGTAACATCTGCAATGTAGTCATGCTGGAACGTGACCAATATGTTTTAGATTTAGAGTGTCAGTCTGGATTTAGACGCACCAGGGCGCCAAAGGGATTTTTTATTCGATTTTTTATTAAATGATCAGGGAAATAGGCAGAATAAACAGCATTGGACAAACAACAATTGCGTAGTCAGCACACGTCAAACACATTCTCACATGATATTCAATAAAACAAAGTAAATTCACAGTGCATGCACAGAAAACAACTTGACTTCCATATCTGGACAGTCAAATACATACAGTCACATAGTTTTTGGTATAAATGTGACTACCCTATGAGCACAAGATGTTGAAAAGACGTTGAAAATGTATTTTTGGTTTCAATTTCTTGTACTCGCTGTCGCTGGTATAATTACAATGACTTTATTGATACTACATTTTATCAACCCAACAACCCAGATGGAACAAATCCAGTGTTTGTCCAATGAAAAATACTTTTTTTTTTTTACTGTTGAAGAGGATCTTCTATGGTGTCTAGTTGACTATTTGTGAAAAGACTAAACATTGGTAAAATGTGTGTGGATTGTATAGGTATAAAACAGCTGTGCATCAGTGTGAGGTCTGTAAGAAGGAGTTCAAAGGGAAGTCCAGTCTGGAGATGCACTTTAGAACACACTCAGGTAAGAGGACAATACAAGCTGTGAATGTCTGTTTGCCTGGCAGCGTAACTATCTTTTCACATCAACCCTTTATTGACATATTAATCCAGAACAAATGTATTTGGTGGACGTAGATGTCCAATAAATAGATGACAGGTGTGGCAGGCAACATTACCGACCTGCTTCCATTTCCTAGACCAGCAGCCATCACACTATACACACGCTTCAATGAATGTCTGCTTTTCATCTGTTTTTTAAATGTTTTTTAAAAACTATTTTACAGACAAAGGGCCACAACAAAACCTTTACCCCCTCTATCTCCTCTACCTCCACCCTCCCCTCTACCCCCCCTCTACCTCCACCCTCCCCTCTACCCCCCCTCTACCTCCTCTACCTCCCCCCTACCCCCTCTATCTCCTCTACCTCCACCCTCCCCTCTACCCCCCCTCTATCTCCTCTACCTCCACCCTCCCCTCTATCCCCCTCTATCTCCTCTACCTCCACCCTCCCCTCTACCCCCCCTCTACCTCCTCTACCTCCCCCCTACCCCCTCTATCTCCTCTACCTCCACCCTCCCCTCTACCCCCCTCTATCTCCTCTACCTCCACCCTCCCCTCTACCCCCCATCAATCTCCTCTACCTCCACCCTCCCCTCTATCCCCCTCTATCTCCTCTACCTCCACCCTCCCCTCTATCCCCCTCTATCCTGCTCTATCTCCTCTACCTCCACCCTCCCCTCTACCCCCCCTCTATCTCCTCTACCTCCACCCTCCCCTCTACCCCCCTCTATCTCCTCTACCTCCACCCTCCCCTCTACCCCCCATCAATCTCCTCTACCTCCACCCTCCCCTCTATCCCCCTCTATCTCCTCTACCCCCACCCTCCCCTCTACCCCCCTCTATCTCCTCTACCTCCACCCTCCCCTCTACCCCCCCTCTATCTCCTCTACCTCCACCCTCCCCTCTATCCCCCTCTATCCCGCTCTATCTCCTCTACCTCCACCCTCCCCTCTACCCCCCTCTATCTCCCTTACCTCCACCCTCCCTCTACCCTCCCTCTATCTCCTCTACCTCCACCCTCCCCTCTACCCCCCATCTATCTCCTCTACCTCCACCCTCCCCTCTACCCCCCCTCTATCTCCTCTACACCCTCCCCTCTATCCCCCTCTATCTCCTCTACCTCCACCCTCCCCTCTACCCCCCTCTATCTCCTCTACATCCACCCTCCCCTCTACCTCCTCTACCTCCACCCTCCCCTCTACTTCCCCTCTACCCCCCTCTATCTCCTCTACCTCCACCCTCCCCTCTACATCCCCTCTACCTCTCCTCTACCTCCACCCTCCCCTCTCCTCTACCTCCACCCTCTCCTCTACCTCCCCTCTACTTCCCCTCTACCTCCCTCTATCTCCTCTACCTCCACCCTCCCCTCTATCTCCTCTACCTCCACCCTCTCCTCTACCTCCCCTCTACTTCCCCTCTACCTCCCTCTATCTCCTCTACCTCCACCCTCTCCTCTACCTCCCCTCTATATCCTCTACCTCCACCCTCCCCTCTATCTCCTCTACCTCTACCCTCTCCTCTACCTCCCCTCTACCTCTCCTCTACCTCCACCCTCTCCTCTACCTCCCATCTACCTCTCCTTTACCTCCCCCATCCCTCTACCTCCCCATCCCTCTACCTCCCCCTCCCCTTTTTATCCTCTATATGTAATTCTATGTTTGCCCAACTAACTTCCGTCATGTCTTTTGCAAGGTGAAAAACCTTACCGATGCCCCGTGTGCCAACAGACGTTCCGCATTAAGAAGACCCTCACCAAGCACATGGTGATCCATTCGGATGCCCGCCCCTTTAACTGCCCGCACTGCAGCGCCACCTTTAAGAGGAAAGACAAGCTGAAGTACCATATGGACCATGTACACGGTGCTAAGTCCACTGAGCAGCAGCACCACCAGCTGCAACACCGCCAGCAGCCTCTGGTGGTGCTAACAGAGGACAAGATTGTGACTCTGCCTTATAATACCCACGGCCCCTCCAAAGTGTACCGGGCTGAACCCAAGACCGTTCTCCAGAACGTCCCCTCCGACGTGTGTGTGCCTGTCACGCTGGTGCCCGTCCAGATGCCCAGGGTGGTCTCGGGGGTACAGGGTGACCTGAGGGGACACGTAACCTGCCCGCCCCAAGGTCAGGGGCAGCAGCAGACAGCTGGGGGGTACCAGACTGCCACGGAGCTGGCGTTCCTGGAGAAGTACACGCTTACCCCTCAGCCGGCCAACATTGTTCACCCGGTGCAGCCTGACCAGATGTTGGACCCCAGGGATCAGTCGTACCTGGGCACCTTGCTGGGCCTGGACTCTGCCACCCCCGTCCAGAACATCTCCAACTCGGACCACGTCACCCATTGATGATGCCTCTCTATACTTCCCGTTTGGCAACATTTTATTTAAAGGGTACCTACATAAGGACGTTATAACACATTTATGACCCATACCGTACACATTTATAACCCATAGAGTACACATTTATAACCCATACAGTACACATTTATAACCCATACGAAACTGTATAAGTCCATAGAGGTAACGCTTATTTGAAGGGTGCGGTTGTTAACATAAGCATTCACAAAATGCTCATGCACTGCTTATGCATGGCTTATGTATAGTTTATGAATGGGTTATGAATCTGTTATGAATGGGTTATGTATGGGTTATGAAGTATTTATGTATCTAGCCTTAAAATAAAATGCGATCGTCCTGCTCTTTTAACCTCTGCAGCTTATTCAGGGGAGAACACTGATAGAAACAGATGGTGTCGAACAGATCTAGTTGTCAGCCGTGTGGAACAGGGAATCTCATCAGCTCCATTTGTGATATTTATATCTGCGATCGTCCAAACCTTGCACCACCTTGATTGAGCCCCAAGTCTTTCATCATATTGGGTTCAAAGAGCACTTTTTAAAGTTTCTCTTGTCACACAAAAGCCTAAGATCTCTGTCATTCCATAAATGAGTGTGAGTGAGTGATGTATATTGTGACAGGAGCCTGATTGATTACAAAAGGTAATTCCAGAACAGGGTGTCTCATTTCCAAAAAGCTGGCTGTTCTTACAGGTGTATCTGGCTATTTATTCACAATTTAAAATTGAATTAAAGTATTATACAACGCATTTACCCCATGCAAATCAAGTTCCATAATATTCCACGTGTTCCTTTCCAGTTACCACAGAATTTTAGAGTAATAACCAATCATAGTGTGGTCAGCCTGTTGCTCCGGGGTGGTGTTCCCCCTGTACAGATCTAGGATCAGATTCCCCTCCCCCAATAGTAACCATAACCAATTACACCATCAGTAGGAGAAATGCAATGCGTCTAGGGGTGACGTCCCTACACCCGGCGGGTTCCTCAAAACTAGAAAGGTCTGTTTAATCAGTGTATCATGAGGTCAACCACGTCTGAATCAATTTTAAAGTATTCTGTATATCATGTTGTTTCTTTCACAATGGACAGGAGGGAACAGCCTGGGTAGTATGTATAAAACACCCTGATCTAGGATCAGGCCACCCCCCCTGTCCATGTAATCTTATTCATTATGATCTAAAAGGCAAAACTGATTCTAAATCAGCACTTCTACTCTGAGACGCTTGATACTTATGATAGGTTTCTGTCCTTATGGGGATGTACTGTCCTTATGTACTGTCCTTATGGGGATGTACTATATGTTGCCTTATAGGGGATCACCATGTTCATTAATGTGCATTATAAACCGGGTGGTTCGAGCCCTGAATGCTGATTGGCTGAAAGCCATGGTATATCACGGGTATGACAAAACATTTATTTTTACTGGTCTAATTGTGTTGGTTACCAGTTTATAATAGCAATAAGGCACCTCAGGGATATGTGGTATATGGCCAATATACCACGGCTAAGGGCTGTATCCAGGCACTCTGCGTTGGCCATATACCACACCCCCACAAGCCTTATTGCTTAAATGAACTTGACTTCTCTCTGTCTGTCTAATACAACCTCTAAATAAACTTGACTTCTCTCTGTCTGTCCAATACAACCTCTAAATAAACTCGACTTCTCACTGTCTGTCCAATACAACCTCTAAATAAACTCGACTTCTCTCTGCCTGTACAATACAACCTCTAAATAAACTTGACTTCTCTCTCTGTCCAATACAACCTCTAAATAAACTTGACTTCTCTCTCTGTCCAATACAACCTCTAAATAAACTTGACTTCTCTCTGCCTGTACAATACAATCTCTAAATAAACTCGACTTCGATCTTCTTGTACAATACAACCTCTAAATCAAATCAAAGTTTATTTGTCACGTGCGCCGAATACAACAGGTGTAGACCTTACAGTGAAATGCTTACTTACAGGCTCTAACCAATAGTGCAAAAAATGTATTAGGTGAACAATAGGTAGGTAAAGAATTGAAACAACAGTAAAAAGACAGGCTATATACAGTAGCGAGGCTATAAAAGTAGCGAGGCTACATACAGACACCGGTTAGTCAGGCTGATTGAGGGAGTATGTACATGTAGATATGGTTAAAGTGAGGTAATATGTACATATAGATATTGTTAAGTGACTATACACAATGCAAATAGTCCGGGTAGCCATTTGATTACCTGTTCAGGAGTCTTATGGCTTGGGGGTAAAAACTGTTGAGAAACCTTTTATCCTATACTTGGCACTCCGGTACCGCTTGCCATGCGGTAGTAGAGAGAACAGTCTATGACTGGGGTGGCTGGGGTCTTTGACAAGTTTTAGGGCCTTCCTCTGACACCGCCTGGTGTAGAGGTCCTGGATGGCAGGCAGCTGAGCCCCAGTGATGTACTGGGCCATACGCACTACCCTCTGTAGTGCCTTGCGGTCAGAGGCCGAGCAATTGTTGTACCAGGCAGTGATGCAACCAGTCAGGATGCTCTCGATGTTGCAGCTGTAGAACCTTTTGAGGATCTCAGGACCCATGCCAAACCTTTTTAGTTTCCTGAGGGGGAATAGTTGTGCCCTCTTCACGACTGTCTTGGTGTGTTTGGACCATTCTAGTTTGTTGTTGATGTGGACACCAAGGAACTTGAAGCTCTCAGCCTGCTCCACTACAGCCCCGTCTAAGAGAATGGGGGCGTTCTCGGTCCTCCTTTTCTTGTAGTCCACAATCATCTCCTTAGTCTTGGTTACGTTGAGGGATAGGTTGTTATTCTGGCACCACCCGGCCAGGTCTCTGACCTCATCCCTATACCCTGTCTCGTCGTTGTCGGTGATCAGGCCTACCACTGTTGTGTCATCTGCAAACTTAATGATGGTGTTGGAGTCATGCCTGGCCATGCAGTCATGAGCACACACCCCTGGGGAGCTCCAGTGTTGAGGATCAGTGTGGCAGATGTGTTGCTACCTACCCTCACCACCTGGGGGCGGCCCGTCAGGAAGTCCAGGATCCAGTTGCAGAGGGAGGTATTTAGTCCCAGGATCCTTAGCTTAGTGATGAGCTTTGAGGGTACTATGGTGTTGAACGCTGAGTTGTAGTCAATGAATAGCATTCTAACATAAGTGTTCCTTTTGTCCAGGTTGGAAAGGGCAGTGTGGAGTGCAATAGAGATTGCATCATCTGTGGATCTGTTTGGGCGGTATGCAAATTGGAGTGGGTCTAGGGTTTCTGGGATAATGGTGTTGATGTGAGCCATTACCAACCTTTCAAAGCACTTCATGGCTACGGACGTGATTGCTACGGTTCTGTAGTCATTTAGGCAGGTTGCCTTTGTGTTCTTGGGCACTGGGGCTATGGTGGTCTGCTTGAAACATGTTGCTATTACAGAATAAATCAGGGACATGTTGAAAATGTCAGTGAAGACACCTGCCAGTTGGTCAGCACATACCCGACTTAACCTCGACTTCTCTCTCTGTCCAATACAACCTCTAAATAAACTCGACTTCTCTCTCTGTCCAATACAACCTCTAAATAAACTCGACTTCTCTCTCTGTCCAATACAACCTCTAAATTAACTTGACTTCTCTCTCTGTCCAATACATCTCTAAATAAACTTGACTTCTCTCTCTGTCTGTTCAATACAACCTCTAAATAAACTCGACTTCTCTCTCTGTCCAATACAACCTCTAAATAAACTCGACTTCTCTCTCTGTCCAATACAACCTCTAAATTAACTTGACTTCTCTCTCTGTCCAATACATCTCTAAATAAACTTGACTTCTCTCTCTGTCTGTTCAATACAACCTCTAAATAAACTGGACTTCTCACAGTCTGTCCAATACAACCTCTAAATAAACTCGACTTCTCTCTGTTCAATACAACCTCTAAATAAACTCGACTTCTCTGTCTGTCCAATACAACCTCTAAATAAACTCGACTTCTGTCTGTTCAATACAACCTCTAAATAAACTCGACTTCTCTCTCTGTCTGTCCAATTCAACCTCTAAATAAAGAAAAACGTATGTAAGATACAGGAGGATCACACATATACATTCATTTACTGTATGTAAATCATTTATTGACAGTTTCAGAGTGTTGTTTCCAAATTTAACGCAGTCATGAGCAGTTCTTTACTATTGCACACCTAGTGATCATGTCAGCAGGCATTGCACTCATCCCACCACGGGAGTCATTCGAGCACAATGGGACAAGAACATCCCTGCCGGCCGGGCGGCTGCGACAGAGCCTGGACTCGAACCAGGATATCTACTGGCACAGCTTGCACGACAGTGCAGTGTCTTAGACCACTACGCCACCCAGGAGGCTCTATCTATTCCTTAGGTGATGGAGATCGGTCATGATGGAACCCTACTCTGCTCCCCTCCATTTTAACCCCTTGTGCTAAAAGCTCTGACGAAGGCCGTGAGGCCGATACGTAAGCTTATTAAAGAGCAGTGATACTGTCAAGAGCAGTGTACGGTTTCCTTTTTCCTTCATCTTGTTCAACCGTTACCATGCACCTGCAAAAAAGACTGCTTAGATGTACGAGTGCCTTTTGAATTTTGAACCCCGTGTGCTGTATAAATAATTTTCTATATCATGACCTAAATGTAAAAGCTACATTTATCAGTTATATCCTAAACAATCTATTTTTCTCTTCCTCTCTTCGGGTGATTTGCTGTTCATAGCCCTGTTAAGAAAATACACATATGTTTTTGATATGTGAACAAATGGACACGGTATCATCCATCCTCAGGTCTTTCAGTAAGTCACATCTTCATCATGAACAACCTGAAATAAAAATCATAATATTTTTAATACTGTAAACTCTAACAAGTTTTGTAATCCACCGTGTAGGGATGCACAAAAAACTTACCCATTATGGATCTACATTTTCGTAACCTGAATGGGATGACATGGTAGTTCATATTTTGAGAGAAAAAAATAGGCCTACTGTAACATTTATTTAAGTACAACTATTGTAACTAAGAAACAAAATACACCTACTGAGAATGACTGAGATAAAACAGGTTCATAGAGGAAGAAAAGCACCGAGACCTTCTCCCCCACTAGCTAAATTAGCATATTAAGGTATCTAGGCAATTGGTAGATTTCAGAAAAGTTTTTTGTTTTTGACTTACCACAGTTTTCCTCATCGCTGTTGTCGGAACAGTCATTGTCTTTGTCGCACCTCCAGGTGGTCGGTATACACCTTCTGTTACGGCACTGAAACTCGTTGGCCCTACACTTCCGTAAGGCCTCATGACCTGTTGGAGAGAGTTATG
Source organism: Salvelinus namaycush (assembly GCF_016432855.1). Lineage (NCBI taxonomy): Eukaryota > Metazoa > Chordata > Actinopteri > Salmoniformes > Salmonidae > Salvelinus > Salvelinus namaycush. The sequence continues at coordinate 34,065,742 of NC_052331.1, forward strand.
GTAGGTGTGAAAATTTATCTGGTAAAAGCAAGTACAAATAAATGGTTTCCACAGGTTGCATTTGTTGTTCTTGACTTTACCTGCATTAGGTTAGATTTCAGCAAGGAAGGCTGTGAAATGACCCTTTAAAAATGTAACAATACATTCCCATTATGTCTTTAATGAATGACCCAGCTAAGCTTTACAGTATAGCAGCATATTAAAAAAATATTGTTCTGATATTTCTTAATTTCTTTATTTTTCTGGATTATGTGTGTATTGTTATTTATTTTAATTGGTTTTAATGCCCTGTTGGAGCTAGAAACACAAGCATTTCGCTGCACATGTGATAACATCTAAACATATGTGTACTTGGCCAATAACATGTGATTAGATTTCAGATAAAGAGATACATGTGATTATTACATGAAATGTTATTTGCTCACTTTTGACTTTTCAATGAAACGGCTAGGAAACAAGGCTTATGGTCAGTTTTAAACATGTGGTTATGTTATTAGAAACCCTTCTGGAGGACTCTGGACTGAAGCTCAAAGTCAATACTGTACTACTCTCTTCAGTGACACATAAATGCAGTACAGATGTCAGTATACAGAAATCAGTTGGATCTTAAAGGGATAGTGTGAGATTTTATGCCCTGCTTCGATTTACCCAAATCAAGATGAAGTAATGGTTAAAAATTGTATGTCTCTGCGTCCAGCATGAAGGAAGTTAGAGGTAGTTTTGCGAGCCAATGCTAACTAGCGTTAGCACAGTGACTGGAAGTCTACCGGAACGGCTAGCATGCTCAAGTTCATCTGACTCAGGGTAAGTAGGAAAAGGGCTTATTTGCCAAAATCTGGCACAATCCCTTTAAGTCAGTACTCACTGCATGTGGGGGCTGAGGTCCATTCTCCTGAAAGACAGACTACATCTGCATTCCCTTCCATCATGTAGGATCTTTTGCATTTATAAACCACTTTTGTTCCATCACTAAACTTGTTTTGATATTGTTGAACAATGGTTGCATGGTTCACTTGAGGAGGTGCATCACAAGAACGACTGGCTGTGAAGATACAGTACAAACAATGATTAGTACAGAAATAAAGGACAACGAAGTACAAGAGATGATAGTACTGAAAGTTGTTCACAACACAAATGTATCATATGTCCTGTCACACCAACATCCTCTCTTTCCTGTACCAAAAGGGATAGTTTTCGGAGTTTTTACACCACTCTTACATAAGCCTCTTTGCTATAGATCAAGGTTAGAGCAGACAGTACTTACCCGTACACAGAGGACTATCAGACCATCTACCATTCTCACATGTAATCATCCCCCACCAGCCTTCCATTGGTGTCTTCAGACCTCTATCACAGGCATAAGTCAAAGTCGTGCCATCCTGGTACATTTCCTGCTCCGGGTCAACAAAGCCATTGTCCAGTTGAGGTCTTTGACAGCCTTTTCCAGATTCTTGAGCTGAAAAATGTCAGAAAAGACATTTATTATTATGCATCATCTGTCTGCACAATGACCTTTGTTCAACAAATACAGTGTATCTTGGATTAGAAATGTATAGATGAGTGTTTCTGCCCTGTACTAGGCCTTTTTATTAATTACACGTTACACCACATATAGGCACTGCCTTAAGAAAAAACATCAGTGTTCACAATTCATTGAATGTGTAAAGAATACTAAACGCAATCTTCATTGAATGAATAGTTAGTGTGTATCAAAATATCTTACCTTTAACACCGTAGGACCAGATGTGTAGTACAATAAAGACATACAGTGTTATTTCCTTCATTCTCTCTCCACTGCTGTTACATGTACACTGAGAAATGAATTACCTGGAGTCTGAGTTGGGGCTTTTTAAATTCAACCAAGGTAATTATTGTCGGGGGTGGATCTTAAACTTGTGCCTTTGGGCAGCACTGTGGAATAAAATACAAGATGTCACAATTAACAAAGAAGGATTTTTTTTACAGTGGAAAAAAAGAGAATGAATTAACATTTAATTATTGTCTTTGTTCATATAATGAACTAAGGATTGCTTAAATCTCAAATTACGTGTTTAATTATTTAAAAAAATATATATCTTATGTTAAATCCCATGAAACTGTCAAATGGGCCAACCACTAGTTCCAAATATTTCTTATGTTCTGTAAAAGTCTCACTAAAGTTACTAGTATTTGATTATTTTGAGACTGTTTCAGATGCATCCATGTTGAGAAATGTAAATGACTGATATCATTCAAGGACCAATATTGATCTTTTGTTAACAATTTCTTTGAGGACATGTCCATGATTAAGGTCCTGTGAAAAAATATGCATCCACACACAAAAAATGTGTTAAGATATGAACTAATCAATGGTTGACACGTGTGTAGTTTTGATGGAAAAATTTGATTTATTAAAGAGATATATTGAAATTGAAAGCAATATTGGATTTTGCAATGACTACGGGTTATTTAGCAAAATTAGAAGTATGTTTCGATGTCTGGATGAACTGTTTCAAGAGCATGGACCTTTGTTCCCTTCAATGCGCCAAATCAATTGAGAAAAAGTGTAAATTCCAGACGGCTTTGAGATCTATTGAAGTCGAGAAGCAGATGTTAAGGGATACATAGACCAAATAATATTTATTTAGCAAACACATGCCAAAGGTCAAACAAATATTTGCAGTTTCTTTATGAACTGCACCAATTGCGAAACACTTTGTTGTCCAATTCAACCACGGAAAGACTGAGACTTGACTGGCGTGATTGTTGGCTTCTGACCAAAAGTGTAAACCAAAAATATGCTGATGCTTTGAATTGATGTGGTGCAAATTCCCAAATAGAGGAGAACATGTAGAAATGCCTGTAAATTAAAAAAAATATATATATATATTATCCTTGGACAGAATTTAATGAAATTACAATAACATCTTAAGCATCTGCAAAGCTTTATCATGTTAAATGTATAGATTCAGACCTTTTGTTTAATTTTGACTTGTCTGTGTCAAATCAAATCAAAGTTTATTTGTCACGTGTGCCTAATACAACAGGTACAGAGCTTACAGTGAAAGGCCCTAACCAACAGCTCAATTTTAATGTAAAAAATAGGTATTAGGTGAATAATAGATAAGTAAAGAAATAAAACCAACAGTTAAAAGACAATGAAAAATAACAGTAGCGAGGCTATGACAGTAGAGAGGCTATATACAGTAGCGAGGCTATGACAGTAGAGAGGCTATATACAGTAGCGAGGCTATGACAGTAGAGAGGCTATATACAGTAGTGAGGCTATGACAGTAGAGAGGCTATATACAGTAGTGAGGCTATATACAGTAGTGAGGCTATATACAGTAGTGAGGCTTTATACAGTAGTGAGGCTTTATACTGTAGCGAGGCTATATACTGTAGTGAGGCTTTATACTGTAGTGAGGCTTTATACAGTAGCGAGGCTATGACACGAGTGAGGTTATACACAGGCACCGGTTATTGGGGCTAATTGAGGTATTATGTACATGTAGGTATGGTTAAAGTGACTATGTATATATGATAAACAGAGAGTAGCAGCAGCGTAAGCCTTCTTATATGGAGCCCATATTGTCAGACTGTCTTCATTATACTGTTCAAACTATTAAAATATGTTTAATTGTCATTTCTGTCTTTTGTTCTTCTGAATATGCTTCTGGATAGTTAGTTGTTGGTTAGTGTCAACTGTTGATGTGTGTTGTGTTTGACACATTTGTTAGTGAATTGATTTGGTGTAAAACCAATATACGCATATAAAAGCACACACACATGTCTAATTATATCTCTTTTATAGATCCAAGCCATGACATTTTCTACATTCATCCATGTTCATTGTATACTGTACATTTAATTGATTTGACTTCCATTGACTATCAGTAGTTTGCTGCTTTAAATGAAAAGAGGATCAATATCAAATGTTTTTCTGATCAACTGTTTCATCAATTGTTTACCTTCCCATTATTATGTTCAACATGTATTTTTCATGACTTTTGAATCGTTCAGAATGACTGTCTGAATCTTCTCAGATGGTGGACCTCCATTCCTCTCTGCTCCCCTACTAACCCCCTGTGTTATGAGACAGATTCCATATCATGAACCAAATGTAAAAGCAACTTTATCAAACATATCATGATCTTGATTGGTGGCCAACGTGGGAAGTCCTCTCTTCCAGGGGATTTGATGCAGCTTTGGGTTTGTTTCATTGATTCACCAGGCCTGTGAAGAAAATACACATCCTTGTTGAACTTACATAAGAGGAGAGAGACTCACTACAACTAATGGCAGTATTTATGGGACTGGCAACATCCTTTCTTGATTCTATTAATGTATATCTGACACTGAGAAAACCTCCATTGAAGTTTGTTTGAGTTTAATACCTGTGTAGAGATCCATAAACACTTACCAAATATTAGTATTGCAGGTAACCTAAATGGGATGACATTGTAGTTAATATTTAGAGTCTTATGAGGCTTACAGTAGCATATTCAGTAACTGACATGTACAACTATTGTAACTTAAAGACAATATGTTTTCACACTGACAAAAACCTGTGTAGAATGTGTTTCAGTTGATTATACTCTCTTTCCTACTGTTGCATTTGACTTACAACCGCCTGCGGTTACATATCCTCTCTGACATTCAACATTTGCAACAAGACGACCCCGGTAATCCTTTTGTTTACAGGCCCATGTCTGACGTCCTTCCTTTACAAACATATCCTCTGTAAGATCCAGCCAATAATGATGCCGTGTGTCCAGTTTGCAGCCCACTTTGTAAAAAGAGAATGAATATAAAAGTGTTAATGAAGGTTTATACATTGAATTTGTGATAATATATATTAGAGGGACTCATTTACAGTACACATTAAACATAATAAACTAAACTAAATAATAAACAAATGATAAACAAAGAAAACATTGTGTTAATTAAGTACTGTATATTCTGTTTCTTTGTGTTGTGTGTAGTACATCATACATACATGTACATCTGCCAACTGTCACGTGTCCATTCTGACATCGAACATCAGCAGCAGAAGGTTGTTCCCAATAATCCGTTTTTTTACAGAGAAATGTCTGACTCTCTCCTTCCTTCACAAACATATCTTTTTTAAGATCCAGCAGGTCAAAAGTCATTTTGTCAACGGTACAGGGAGCTGGTATATAAAGAGTTGATATAAGAGTGTTAACAAAGGTTGATATATTATGAGACAAGACAGTTAGGTGTGTGATGGTATCTTGCTAATTTTAGCAAGTGATTAATTTACTTACCTTTACAAATGGGTAGTTCTGACCACGTTTGATCACTATGACACATCACTTGCTCTGGGCCCACAAGTTTATAATAGTTAATGCATTTGAAGGTCAGTGCCATTCGATTGCTGTCAGAGTCACTGATAAAATCCCCATTATCAACTGTTGGCTTCTCTCCACACCTATCAACTGAACAACAAATACAGCTCTTCAGGATTATAAGAATAATGCTCATATTGTTCTGAGACATTTCAGGTCAAAAACCAGGCCACTTCCAGGTGAAAGGAATTGTGGTAAAAATGTACTCTAAGCATCCATGTATAATGCATTATGATGCAGCTATAATGCATTATACGATGTGTAATTAGCATAAACAACCCCTGGATGTCTCTTGTAATCATGTCATAATGATCTGGACTAAATATCAGCCAGTTGATAATTGCATATAGAGACATAACAGTCCCACCGTTAAGCTGCCAGCGTGATTTAGGACTTCTAACCCCTTTTTAAACAAAGTGTATTTGAGCTACAGACTTCTGGGTTGGACCATTGGATTAGTGTATTTCTTCTGCCTCCATTGGTACCAACCTGTGTGATTAACGAGGGCGGAGCTAGACTGGTGTCTGTGAGACAAGGACGGATCCCAAAGGGCCCTTTTACAAAAGCGTCTGTAGAGTCAGAATGGTTTGAGCTACTAACTATTAAAATCTATCTATGAACACGCACGTGTAACATGTCTTGCTTTATGACCTCACAAGCTACACAAGAGTCATTAGAAGGTAAGGTGTTCTTCTACATAGAAGATCATAGAATATCCCAGGACATAGTGTCTATAATACTGTTATAAGCTGACATAGATGCTGTCACAAACTCCACACAGTTGTCACTCATTTTCTAATGAGCAAACATTTTCTGTACTACAGCGTTCAAATAAATTCATTTTTATCACCTTGTGTTTTAAATTGACATTTGTTAATAAAAGTCATGAATGCAACTGTTTATGTCAAATTGCTTTGTGTTCTACTTGTAGCCCTGGTTGTTCTAAAAATAAAATGGGAAAACACTTCATTGCAAGGCTAAATATAAGGCCTGGACATGCAGATAAATGAAAGTCAGATAAATGAAAAGCCCATTTTTGCTGGGGTCTCAGCACTGATGGGGTTGAAGTCTAGTTATAACACAATATAAAGGCTTGTTACAAATGATAAAGCATCACACTTGGAAGATTTCAGTAAGTGTTACCGGACTAGCTTCTGTTTGGTTCACTAACTAAGATTATTATATTAAGTCTAATGCTGAAAAGTGGAAAACAGAAAGCTTGAATTACCAGGTAAAAATGGACCACTAGGTTGTGGTCTGGCAGAGGGTCTGACATTGGGTGAGGCCTCATCACCTGTTGGAGACAGTTACAGCAGATATCTGTAAAAATGAACCTGGTATGAAATGTGACATTAGACATTGGAAACCACAAGACATAATAAATACATTGATTCTACAGCTGTTTTTTTTGTCATTTACTTTTCCTGCATTAGTTTTTGAGTGAGGCCATGAAACTTAGGACTCTGATCAATCTGTATCGTGGAAATGCAGCATTACAGCCTGATGAAATTTAAAGGCAATGTTCCTGCTTTAGCGGAGACTGCATTCACGGTAAACTCTGCATATGTCAACTCAATCGGAAATTAGCTTTAATTTGTAACTCGCAACCTAGTTAAGCTGCAGCTGGCCCCGAACAGATCGGCACGTTTTGCTCTTCATTGTAATCAGAGGGCTGATATCAATACTATACATGCCAGTCTCTATTGGCTGAGAGTTGAGGAAAGACTGACTGCATCATTTATTCTTTATATAAGAAACATTAAGGTGTTGAAAATCCCAAATTGTTTACATAGTCAACTTACACACAGCTCTGACACACACACTTATGCCACCAGGGGTCTTTTCACAGTCCCCAAATCCAGAACAAATTCAAGAAAGCATACAGTATTATATAGAGCCATTATTGCATGGAACTTCGTTCCATCTCATATTGCTCAAATAAACAGCAAACCTGGTTTCAAAAAACAGATAAAGCAACACCTCACGGCACAACGCCTCTCCTCTATTTGACCTAGATAGTTTGTGTGTAGGCATTGATATGTAGGCTACGTGTGCCTTTTTAAAACATTTATGTAGTTATGTCCTTGAGCCGTTCTTGTCTATTGATGTTCTGCATTATGTCATTCTGTATTATGTTTCATGTTTTGTGCAGACCCAGGAAGAGTAGCTCCTGCTTTTGCAACAACTAATGGGGATCCTAATAAAATACCAACAAATAAAATTACCAAAAACCTGTAACGTTTCAGCGATCCAGACTGAATAGAGACCTAAGGGTCTCTTACAAATAACATTATAAATTCACACTATGTATTTAATTAATTAACCTGCTAAGACTTAGTTATAGCAGAATATTGTGGCATTACGGTACCTGCAAAAAGTCTAATCAATGCCAGGTTTGTTACAATATGTATGACTGGCTGAACTAAACTGAGGAAGGAATAGGATATTTTTTAATGGAATTTCTCATTTGGATGAGATTACCGCTAGATGTGCTGTGGCCCCCTGCACTAGATGTGCTGTGGCCCCCTCCACTAGATGTGCTGTGGCCCCCTCCTCTAGATGTGCTGTGGTCCCCTCCACTAGATGTGCCACCATTCCCTCTGTCACTCGAAGTGCTGCTGTCTCCTTCACCTGTTCCACACATGACAAGATTAATAACAATAATATAACATGATTAATAACAATAATGTAACATGATTAATAACAATAATATAACATGATTAATAACAATAATATTGCAAGATTAATAACAATAATATAACATGATTAATAACAATAATATAGCAAGATTAATAACAATAATATAACATGATTAATAACAATAATATTACATGATTAATAACAATAATATAACATGATTAATAACAATAATATAACATGATTAATAACAATAATATAACATGATTAATAACAATAATATAACATGATTAATAACATGAGCTTGAAGGCTGTTACTACAAACTATACAGTTTTACTACGAACTATACATCAACTGATGTCAATGACCCAATGTTCATAGATTCATCAGTCTGGGATGTTTTAGGAATATCAGGGGGCACAATTTGTGCAATGTAAAACATCTCATAGAAATGTCACTCACCAAACAAGAAACCTGCAGGTTTGTTTAGCTCGTTTGGCCAGTTACATTGTTCAATATTGCTATTGCCAGTTTATTGCCATTGGGGTAAACAAAGCTGTTCTTGCCTAAGATACAAAATGACTGGTCACTTTTACCTGTGCTGGCCCTCTCTGTGGGGGATGGAGTTGGAACTATTGAGAGGGAGGCAGGGAACAAATATCAATGATTTATTCAGAAGGGTTCAGAAGATTAAAAAAACCAAGGAAACAGGAGTCACACTATAAAATGATGGCTCTAATGCCAGGACTTCACTTACTGCATTTGGGAGCTGTGGTCCAACCTCTAGATTGGCAAACACTAGAGTCAGTTTCTTTAAAAGTATATGAATCCTGACATTTATAATTTATCTTAGAGCCTTCTTGGAACTTCTCCTGATATTTATGAGTGATAACTGCATTGGTCACAAGAGGAGGTTCTCCACACAAGTCGTCTCTTTCTGTAAAGAACCAAGACAGTGGAAACACAGACACTAATACATGTTGCTATGTACATCATCTTTCTCATGCGTGACACTGACACATGCTGCTTCGACTGACAATCACTGAATGTTTAACAAAATGAAGGAGAATACAATGACTAAATGCCACCCTCTGTGGTGAAAGACGTGAAAAAAAACAGAATGTAATATTTAATTCAATGTAATCAAAAAGTCATCATTATGCCATCGTTATCCTACCACATAGTAGAGCAAAACAAGGGTTTTATACCGAGACAACTCTGAGAACACACTCACCTACACAAAGTGGTAATTCTGTCCAAGTCCCATTCTCACACTTAGCTGCGGTAGAGCCCTTAATAACATGCGTTGAATCACAGTCAAACCAAACTTTTTTTCTATTGGGATACCATCCATTCACATCAGGTTTTTTCACTTTAGCATTAGGGTTCTCTGGAGCAATGCAGCTGTTCTCATCTGAAAAACAAAAACATCAACTATAAACATCTTATTGAATCAACTGAGGGAGAAAAGCTAGAGTGAGGTTTGAACCAAACAGCATGTCTGTATTTATCTTAAGGTAGACAAAGTAGATGGACTAGTCTACTATCTGTGCCATGTGACATAAAGAGCTGTATAGACATTTTACACTGTCAGGTTTTACCCCGGTGCTTGACCCAAAGTCTCAGGATTTCGTGTTTACAAAGCTGAAGCCTAAGTGCGGCCCCAGAAGGCCATATACACTAAATCAGGGCTGCCGAAGGGTGACTGGGGACCTGGGGCAGGGTTTGGAGATGTATTGTGATAGCATGTGATGTAGTTGGGAGAGTCCCTTTTAGGAGAGTTCCTGATAGTACTAGTGACCTAGTGCAATTAGGCTGTTGTACAAGGAGTTCCCTACACATTATGAAAAGAAAGCTTAAACAAAGTCATCAACAGTGTTTCCATCTTCACCTGAACAGAAAACGTGTTAATAAGCAATACAAGATTGTTGGTGACTTCCCAGTACAACATGCAGGTATTAACAGTGAGCAGTACACACTATACTCTATGAGGGCAGCAGGAACCCTCAAAGTCTTCCCATGATCTCTAACACCAATGTTCTGACAATTCATTCATGATACATTTTTTTTGTAAGAATGCTCAAATCACTTACCTATGCACTGAGGTATGTGGGACCATTTTCTGTTCTCGCACTTAACCATCGCCCACCACCCCTCAACCACAGGTTTCCGACCTTTATCGCAGGCATAGTAAAGTTCCGTGCCATGCTGGTACGTTTCTTTATCCGAGTCAAAATAACCTTGATCCAGTTCGGGTTTTTGGCAGCTTTGTTGGGAATCTTGAGCTGAAATGGAGTAACCTTGGCCTAATTATCAAAGGAACAGTAAAGCTGATAACAACCATTTCAGATGACTTTTTTTGCAGTTTGAATTGTGGCGTTGTGATGCATAAATACATCACAATCCAAAAGTGTATGAGAACACTTTTGACTTTTCAAAAACCTAATGCAGACGAGTTCCTCAGAAAGGGACACTTTTGTATGGTGAATTGTATTTCAGTGTTTGTAAGGTGTTTAAGACATGATTTCAGAACTGTGAACTGTGCCCTCACTGGTGACAGTGACCAAACACAACATGACTATCAAATACCCAAATAAGCAAAACACATATCCAAAATCTGTCTTGGGGATTTGACCACAGCCAAGGTGCGAGAAAAGCTTATGTTCAGTTGCATTTTGAATGAAACATCCCTTTAACAATTCCAATGCTTGTCAATGACCCTGAAAATGCATCCTCACCAATGAAAGGCCTTTACCCTGTAATGATCACATGTAATGGAATGGCAGTAAAGATGCCAACCACTTAGAAGTGTATGAAATGTGAGGCTCACGACCATAGAGTCCATCTGTAATAGCCCATAAACAACGTGGGAGCATAAGGTCCACTTGGTTATTTTAATCAAAATTGCCAACAAATGAAATAAACTTTTTGTAAAATGATAAGTGAACGATGCCACGTAACAGAAGCTCTTACCGTGTACTGTGCCGAGACACCAAATCAATAGAACAAAAAACAAACATTTTGGTTCACCCATTTCCCTACAAAATAGATAACCCATGCGACTCTGACAAATGCTTACTGCCGAATAAAGTCAACTGGATTTCACAAATAGTTTAGGTCAGCTGTGTGCAAGTTAATCATTGCCTAGGGCAGTTCCAAACTCTAGAGTTTCCAAATAGGCTATGTACATTTTGGTGCATCTGACTGTGTTTCAAGCAAAACAGAATTGTTTTGAACAGTAAGGGGTGTAGCTGACTTCAATTGAACTGTCTTATAAATAATGCTTCATTATGTGTGAATTAAGCTTACTGTTTTAAACTCAGAGACGTCAATAAAGCTGACTGTTTTAAACTCAGAGATGTGAATAAAGCTGACTGTTTTGAACTCAGAGATGTGAATAAAGCTGACTGTTTTGAACTCAGAGATGTCAATAAAGCTAACTGTTTTAAACTCAGAGATGTCAATAAAGCTGACTGTTTTAAACTCAGAGATGTCAATAAAGCTGACTGTTTTAAACTCAGAGACGTCAATAAAGCTAACTGTTTTAAACTCAGAGATGTGAATAAAGCTGACTGTTTTAAACTCAGAGACGTCAATAAAGCTAACTGTTTTAAACTCAGAGAGGTCAATAAAGCTGACTGTTTTAAACTCAGAGATGTGAATAAAGCTGACTGTTTTAAACTCAGAGAGGTCAATAAAGCTGACTGTTTTAAACTCAGAGATGTGAATAAAGCTAACTGTTTTAAACTCAGAGATGTGAATAAAGCTGACTGTTTTAAACTCAGAGATGTGAATAAAGCTGACTGTTTTAAACTCAGAGATGTGAATAAAGCTGACTGTTTTAAACTCAGAGATGTGAATAAAGCTAACTGTTTTAAACTCAGAGATGTGAATAAAGCTGACTGTTTTAAACTCAGAGATGTGAATAAAGCTAACTGTTTTAAACTCAGAGAGGTCAATAAAGCTGACTGTTTTAAACTCAGAGATGTGAATAAAGCTGACTGTTTTAAACTCAGAGATGTGAATAAAGCTAACGGTTTTAAACTCAGAGATGTGAATAAAGCTAACTGTTTTAAACTCAGAGAGGTCAATAAAGCTGACTGTTTTAAACTCAGAGATGTGAATAAAGCTGACTGTTTTGAACTCAGAGATGTCAATAAAGCTGACTGTTTTAAACTCAGAGACGTCAATAAAGCTGACTGTTTTGAACTCAGAGATGTCAATAAAGCTGACTGTTTTAAACTCAGAGATGTGAATAAAGCTGAATGTTTTAAACTCAGAGATGTCAATAAAGCTGACTGTTTTGAACTCAGAGATGTCAATAAAGCTGACTGTTTTAAACTCAGAGATGTGAATAAAGCTGAATGTTTTAAACTCAGAGATGTCAATAAAGCTAACTGTTTTAAACTCAGAGACGTCAATAAAGCTGACTGTTTTAAACTCAGAGATGTGAATAAAGCTGACTGTTTTAAACTCAGAGATGTGAATAAAGCTGACTGTTTTAAACTCAGAGATGTGAATAAAGCTGACTGTTTTAAACTCAGAGATGTGAATAAAGCTGACTGTTTTAAACTCAGAGAGGTCAATAAAGCTGACTGTTTTAAACTCAGAGACGTCAATAAAGCTGACTGTTTTAAACTCAGAGATGTGAATAAAGCTGACTGTTTTAAACTCAGAGATGTGAATAAAGCTAACTGTTTTAAACTCAGAGATGTGAATAAAGCTGACTGTTTTAAACTCAGAGATGTGAATAAAGCTGACTGTTTTAAACTCAGAGAGGTCAATAAAGCTGACTGTTTTAAACTCAGAGATGTGAATAAAGCTAACTGTTTTAAACTCAGAGATGTGAATAAAGCTAACTGTTTTAAACTCAGAGATGTGAATAAAGCTAACTGTTTTAAACTCAGAGATGTGAATAAAGCTAACTGTTTTAAACTCAGAGATGTGAATAAAGCTGACTGTTTTAAACTCAGAGATGTGAATAAAGCTGACTGTTTTGAACTCAGAGATGTGAATAAAGCTGACTGTTTTAAACTCAGAGACGTCAATAAAGCTGACTGTTTTGAACTCAGAGATGTCAATAAAGCTGACTGTTTTAAACTCAGAGATGTGAATAAAGCTGAATGTTTTAAACTCAGAGATGTCAATAAAGCTAACTGTTTTAAACTCAGAGACGTCAATAAAGCTGACTGTTTTAAACTCAGAGATGTGAATAAAGCTGACTGTTTTAAACTCAGAGATGTGAATAAAGCTGAATGTTTTAAACTCAGAGATGTCAATAAAGCTAACTGTTTTAAACTCAGAGATGTGAATAAAGCTGAATGTTTTAAACTCAGAGATGTCAATAAAGCTGACTGTTTTGAACTCAGAGATGTCAATAAAGCTGACTGTTTTAAACTCAGAGATGTGAATAAAGCTGAATGTTTTAAACTCAGAGATGTCAATAAAGCTAACTCTTTTAAACTCAGAGATGTGAATAAAGCTGACTGTTTTAAACTCAGAGATGTGAATAAAACTGACTGTTTTAAACTCAGAGATGTCAATAAAGCTGACTGTTTTAAACTCAGAGATGTGAATAAAGCTGACTGTTTTAAACTCAGAGACGTCAATAAAGCTAACTGTTTTAAACTCAGAGAGGTCAATAAAGCTGACTGTTTTAAACTCAGAGATGTGAATAAAGCTGACTGTTTTAAACTCAGAGAGGTCAATAAAGCTGACTGTTTTAAACTCAGAGATGTGAATAAAGCTAACTGTTTTAAACTCAGAGATGTGAATAAAGCTGACTGTTTTAAACTCAGAGATGTGAATAAAGCTGACTGTTTTAAACTCAGAGATGTGAATAAAGCTGACTGTTTTAAACTCAGAGATGTGAATAAAGCTAACTGTTTTAAACTCAGAGATGTGAATAAAGCTGACTGTTTTAAACTCAGAGATGTGAATAAAGCTAACTGTTTTAAACTCAGAGAGGTCAATAAAGCTGACTGTTTTAAACTCAGAGATGTGAATAAAGCTGACTGTTTTAAACTCAGAGATGTGAATAAAGCTAACTGTTTTAAACTCAGAGATGTGAATAAAGCTAACTGTTTTAAACTCAGAGAGGTCAATAAAGCTGACTGTTTTAAACTCAGAGATGTGAATAAAGCTGACTGTTTTGAACTCAGAGATGTCAATAAAGCTGACTGTTTTAAACTCAGAGACGTCAATAAAGCTGACTGTTTTGAACTCAGAGATGTCAATAAAGCTGACTGTTTTAAACTCAGAGATGTGAATAAAGCTGAATGTTTTAAACTCAGAGATGTCAATAAAGCTGACTGTTTTGAACTCAGAGATGTCAATAAAGCTGACTGTTTTAAACTCAGAGATGTGAATAAAGCTGAATGTTTTAAACTCAGAGATGTCAATAAAGCTAACTGTTTTAAACTCAGAGACGTCAATAAAGCTGACTGTTTTAAACTCAGAGATGTGAATAAAGCTGACTGTTTTAAACTCAGAGATGTGAATAAAGCTGACTGTTTTAAACTCAGAGATGTGAATAAAGCTGACTGTTTTAAACTCAGAGATGTGAATAAAGCTGACTGTTTTAAACTCAGAGAGGTCAATAAAGCTGACTGTTTTAAACTCAGAGACGTCAATAAAGCTGACTGTTTTAAACTCAGAGATGTGAATAAAGCTGACTGTTTTAAACTCAGAGATGTGAATAAAGCTAACTGTTTTAAACTCAGAGATGTGAATAAAGCTGACTGTTTTAAACTCAGAGATGTGAATAAAGCTGACTGTTTTAAACTCAGAGAGGTCAATAAAGCTGACTGTTTTAAACTCAGAGATGTGAATAAAGCTAACTGTTTTAAACTCAGAGATGTGAATAAAGCTAACTGTTTTAAACTCAGAGATGTGAATAAAGCTAACTGTTTTAAACTCAGAGATGTGAATAAAGCTGACTGTTTTGAACTCAGAGATGTGAATAAAGCTGACTGTTTTAAACTCAGAGACGTCAATAAAGCTGACTGTTTTGAACTCAGAGATGTCAATAAAGCTGACTGTTTTAAACTCAGAGATGTGAATAAAGCTGAATGTTTTAAACTCAGAGATGTCAATAAAGCTAACTGTTTTAAACTCAGAGACGTCAATAAAGCTGACTGTTTTAAACTCAGAGATGTGAATAAAGCTGACTGTTTTAAACTCAGAGACGTCAATAAAGCTAACTGTTTTAAACTCAGAGAGGTCAATAAAGCTGACTGTTTTAAACTCAGAGATGTGAATAAAGCTGACTGTTTTAAACTCAGAGAGGTCAATAAAGCTGACTGTTTTAAACTCAGAGATGTGAATAAAGCTAACTGTTTTAAACTCAGAGATGTGAATAAAGCTGACTGTTTTAAACTCAGAGATGTGAATAAAGCTGACTGTTTTAAACTCAGAGATGTGAATAAAGCTGACTGTTTTAAACTCAGAGATGTGAATAAAGCTAACTGTTTTAAACTCAGAGATGTGAATAAAGCTGACTGTTTTAAACTCAGAGATGTGAATAAAGCTAACTGTTTTAAACTCAGAGAGGTCAATAAAGCTGACTGTTTTAAACTCAGAGATGTGAATAAAGCTGACTGTTTTAAACTCAGAGATGTGAATAAAGCTAACTGTTTTAAACTCAGAGATGTGAATAAAGCTAACTGTTTTAAACTCAGAGAGGTCAATAAAGCTGACTGTTTTAAACTCAGAGATGTGAATAAAGCTGACTGTTTTGAACTCAGAGATGTCAATAAAGCTGACTGTTTTAAACTCAGAGACGTCAATAAAGCTGACTGTTTTGAACTCAGAGATGTCAATAAAGCTGACTGTTTTAAACTCAGAGATGTGAATAAAGCTGAATGTTTTAAACTCAGAGATGTCAATAAAGCTGACTGTTTTGAACTCAGAGATGTCAATAAAGCTGACTGTTTTAAACTCAGAGATGTGAATAAAGCTGAATGTTTTAAACTCAGAGATGTCAATGAAGCTAACTGTTTTAAACTCAGAGACGTCAATAAAGCTGACTGTTTTAAACTCAGAGATGTGAATAAAGCTGACTGTTTTAAACTCAGAGATGTGAATAAAGCTGACTGTTTTAAACTCAGAGATGTGAATAAAGCTGACTGTTTTAAACTCAGAGAGGTCAATAAAGCTGACTGTTTTAAACTCAGAGACGTCAATAAAGCTGACTGTTTTAAACTCAGAGATGTGAATAAAGCTGACTGTTTTAAACTCAGAGATGTGAATAAAGCTAACTGTTTTAAACTCAGAGATGTGAATAAAGCTGACTGTTTTAAACTCAGAGATGTGAATAAAGCTGACTGTTTTAAACTCAGAGAGGTCAATAAAGCTGACTGTTTTAAACTCAGAGATGTGAATAAAGCTAACTGTTTTAAACTCAGAGATGTGAATAAAGCTAACTGTTTTAAACTCAGAGATGTGAATAAAGCTAACTGTTTTAAACTCAGAGATGTGAATAAAGCTAACTGTTTTAAACTCAGAGATGTGAATAAAGCTGACTGTTTTAAACTCAGAGATGTGAATAAAGCTGACTGTTTTGAACTCAGAGATGTGAATAAAGCTGACTGTTTTAAACTCAGAGACGTCAATAAAGCTGACTGTTTTGAACTCAGAGATGTCAATAAAGCTGACTGTTTTAAACTCAGAGATGTGAATAAAGCTGAATGTTTTAAACTCAGAGATGTCAATAAAGCTAACTGTTTTAAACTCAGAGACGTCAATAAAGCTGACTGTTTTAAACTCAGAGATGTGAATAAAGCTGACTGTTTTAAACTCAGAGATGTGAATAAAGCTGAATGTTTTAAACTCAGAGATGTCAATAAAGCTAACTGTTTTAAACTCAGAGATGTGAATAAAGCTGAATGTTTTAAACTCAGAGATGTCAATAAAGCTGACTGTTTTGAACTCAGAGATGTCAATAAAGCTGACTGTTTTAAACTCAGAGATGTGAATAAAGCTGAATGTTTTAAACTCAGAGATGTCAATAAAGCTAACTCTTTTAAACTCAGAGATGTGAATAAAGCTGACTGTTTTAAACTCAGAGATGTGAATAAAACTGACTGTTTTAAACTCAGAGATGTCAATAAAGCTGACTGTTTTAAACTCAGAGATGTGAATAAAGCTGACTGTTTTAAACTCAGAGATGTGAATAAAGCTGACTGTTTTGAACTCAGAGATGTCAATAAAGCTGACTGTTTTAAACTCAGAGACGTCAATAAAGCTGACTGTTTTGAACTCAGAGATGTCAATAAAGCTGACTGTTTTAAACTCAGAGATGTGAATAAAGCTGAATGTTTTAAACTCAGAGATGTCAATAAAGCTGACTGTTTTGAACTCAGAGATGTCAATAAAGCTGACTGTTTTAAACTCAGAGATGTGAATAAAGCTGAATGTTTTAAACTCAGAGATGTCAATAAAGCTAACTGTTTTAAACTCAGAGACGTCAATAAAGCTGACTGTTTTAAACTCAGAGATGTGAATAAAGCTGACTGTTTTAAACTCAGAGATGTGAATAAAGCTGACTGTTTTAAACTCAGAGATGTGAATAAAGCTGACTGTTTTAAACTCAGAGAGGTCAATAAAGCTGACTGTTTTAAACTCAGAGACGTCAATAAAGCTGACTGTTTTAAACTCAGAGATGTGAATAAAGCTGACTGTTTTAAACTCAGAGATGTGAATAAAGCTAACTGTTTTAAACTCAGAGATGTGAATAAAGCTGACTGTTTTAAACTCAGAGATGTGAATAAAGCTGACTGTTTTAAACTCAGAGAGGTCAATAAAGCTGACTGTTTTAAACTCAGAGATGTGAATAAAGCTAACTGTTTTAAACTCAGAGATGTGAATAAAGCTAACTGTTTTAAACTCAGAGATGTGAATAAAGCTAACTGTTTTAAACTCAGAGATGTGAATAAAGCTAACTGTTTTAAACTCAGAGATGTGAATAAAGCTGACTGTTTTAAACTCAGAGATGTGAATAAAGCTGACTGTTTTGAACTCAGAGATGTCAATAAAGCTGACTGTTTTAAACTCAGAGACGTCAATAAAGCTGACTGTTTTGAACTCAGAGATGTCAATAAAGCTGACTGTTTTAAACTCAGAGATGTGAATAAAGCTGAATGTTTTAAACTCAGAGATGTCAATAAAGCTAACTGTTTTAAACTCAGAGACGTCAATAAAGCTGACTGTTTTAAACTCAGAGATGTGAATAAAGCTGACTGTTTTAAACTCAGAGATGTGAATAAAGCTGAATGTTTTAAACTCAGAGATGTCAATAAAGCTAACTGTTTTAAACTCAGAGATGTGAATAAAGCTGAATGTTTTAAACTCAGAGATGTGAATAAAGCTGACTGTTTTGAACTCAGAGATGTCAATAAAGCTGACTGTTTTAAACTCAGAGATGTGAATAAAGCTGAATGTTTTAAACTCAGAGATGTCAATAAAGCTAACTCTTTTAAACTCAGAGATGTGAATAAAGCTGACTGTTTTAAACTCAGAGATGTGAATAAAACTGACTGTTTTAAACTCAGAGATGTCAATAAAGCTGACTGTTTTAAACTCAGAGATGTGAATAAAGCTGAATGTTTTAAACTCAGAGATGTCAATAAAGCTAACTCTTTTAAACTCAGAGATGTGAATAAAGCTGACTGTTTTAAACTCAGAGATGTGAATAAAGCTGACTGTTTTGAACTCAGAGATGTCAATAAAGCTGACTGTTTTAAACTCAGAGATGTGAATAAAGCTGACTGTTTTAAACTCAGAGATGTGAATAAAGCTGAATGTTTTGAACTCAGAGATGTCAATAAAGCTGACTGTTTTGAACTCAGAGATGTGAATAAAGCTAACTGTTTTAAACTCAGAGATGTGAATAAAGCTAACTGTTTTAAACTCAGAGATGTGAATAAAGCTAACTGTTTTAAACTCAGAGATGTCAATAAAGCTGACTGTTTTAAACTCAGAGATGTGAATAAAGCTGAATGTTTTAAACTCAGAGATGTCAATAAAGCTAACTCTTTTAAACTCAGAGATGTGAATAAAGCTGAATGTTTTAAACTCAGAGATGTGAATAAAGCTGACTGTTTTGAACTCAGAGATGTGAATAAAGCTGACTGTTTTAAACTCAGAGAGGTCAATAAAGCTGACTGTTTTAAACTCAGAGACGTCAATAAAGCTGACTGTTTTAAACTCAGAGATGTGAATAAAGCTGACTGTTTTAAACTCAGAGATGTGAATAAAGCTAACTGTTTTAAACTCAGAGATGTGAATAAAGCTGACTGTTTTAAACTCAGAGATGTGAATAAAGCTGACTGTTTTAAACTCAGAGAGGTCAATAAAGCTGACTGTTTTAAACTCAGAGATGTGAATAAAGCTAACTGTTTTAAACTCAGAGATGTGAATAAAGCTAACTGTTTTAAACTCAGAGATGTGAATAAAGCTAACTGTTTTAAACTCAGAGATGTGAATAAAGCTAACTGTTTTAAACTCAGAGATGTGAATAAAGCTGACTGTTTTAAACTCAGAGATGTGAATAAAGCTGACTGTTTTGAACTCAGAGATGTCAATAAAGCTGACTGTTTTAAACTCAGAGACGTCAATAAAGCTGACTGTTTTGAACTCAGAGATGTCAATAAAGCTGACTGTTTTAAACTCAGAGATGTGAATAAAGCTGAATGTTTTAAACTCAGAGATGTCAATAAAGCTAACTGTTTTAAACTCAGAGACGTCAATAAAGCTGACTGTTTTAAACTCAGAGATGTGAATAAAGCTGACTGTTTTAAACTCAGAGATGTGAATAAAGCTGAATGTTTTAAACTCAGAGATGTCAATAAAGCTAACTGTTTTAAACTCAGAGATGTGAATAAAGCTGAATGTTTTAAACTCAGAGATGTCAATAAAGCTAACTCTTTTAAACTCAGAGATGTGAATAAAGCTGAATGTTTTAAACTCAGAGATGTGAATAAAGCTGACTGTTTTGAACTCAGAGATGTGAATAAAGCTGACTGTTTTAAACTCAGAGAGGTCAATAAAGCTGACTGTTTTAAACTCAGAGACGTCAATAAAGCTGACTGTTTTAAACTCAGAGATGTGAATAAAGCTGACTGTTTTAAACTCAGAGATGTGAATAAAGCTAACTGTTTTAAACTCAGAGATGTGAATAAAGCTGACTGTTTTAAACTCAGAGATGTGAATAAAGCTGACTGTTTTAAACTCAGAGAGGTCAATAAAGCTGACTGTTTTAAACTCAGAGATGTGAATAAAGCTAACTGTTTTAAACTCAGAGATGTGAATAAAGCTAACTGTTTTAAACTCAGAGATGTGAATAAAGCTAACTGTTTTAAACTCAGAGATGTCAATAAAGCTAACTGTTTTAAACTCAGAGATGTGAATAAAGCTGACTGTTTTAAACTCAGAGATGTGAATAAAGCTGACTGTTTTGAACTCAGAGATGTCAATAAAGCTGACTGTTTTAAACTCAGAGACGTCAATAAAGCTGACTGTTTTGAACTCAGAGATGTCAATAAAGCTGACTGTTTTAAACTCAGAGATGTGAATAAAGCTGAATGTTTTAAACTCAGAGATGTCAATAAAGCTAACTGTTTTAAACTCAGAGACGTCAATAAAGCTGACTGTTTTAAACTCAGAGATGTGAATAAAGCTGACTGTTTTAAACTCAGAGATGTGAATAAAGCTGAATGTTTTAAACTCAGAGATGTCAATAAAGCTAACTGTTTTAAACTCAGAGATGTGAATAAAGCTGAATGTTTTAAACTCAGAGATGTCAATAAAGCTGACTGTTTTGAACTCAGAGATGTCAATAAAGCTGACTGTTTTAAACTCAGAGATGTGAATAAAGCTGAATGTTTTAAACTCAGAGATGTCAATAAAGCTAACTCTTTTAAACTCAGAGATGTGAATAAAGCTGACTGTTTTAAACTCAGAGATGTGAATAAAACTGACTGTTTTAAACTCAGAGATGTCAATAAAGCTGACTGTTTTAAACTCAGAGATGTGAATAAAGCTGAATGTTTTAAACTCAGAGATGTCAATAAAGCTAACTCTTTTAAACTCAGAGATGTGAATAAAGCTGACTGTTTTAAACTCAGAGATGTGAATAAAGCTGACTGTTTTGAACTCAGAGATGTCAATAAAGCTGACTGTTTTAAACTCAGAGATGTGAATAAAGCTGACTGTTTTAAACTCAGAGATGTGAATAAAGCTGAATGTTTTGAACTCAGAGATGTCAATAAAGCTGACTGTTTTGAACTCAGAGATGTGAATAAAGCTAACTGTTTTAAACTCAGAGATGTGAATAAAGCTAACTGTTTTAAACTCAGAGATGTGAATAAAGCTAACTGTTTTAAACTCAGAGATGTCAATAAAGCTGACTGTTTTAAACTCAGAGATGTGAATAAAGCTGACTGTTTTAAACTCAGAGATGTGAATAAAGCTGAATGTTTTAAACTCAGAGATGTCAATAAAGCTAACTCTTTTAAACTCAGAGATGTGAATAAAGCTGAATGTTTTAAACTCAGAGATGTCAATAAAGCTGACTGTTTTGAACTCAGAGATGTCAATAAAGCTGACTGTTTTAAACTCAGAGATGTGAATAAAGCTGAATGTTTTAAACTCAGAGATGTCAATAAAGCTAACTGTTTTAAACTCAGAGACGTCAATAAAGCTGACTGTTTTAAACTCAGAGATGTGAATAAAGCTGACTGTTTTAAACTCAGAGATGTGAATAAAGCTGACTGTTTTAAACTCAGAGATGTGAATAAAGCTGACTGTTTTAAACTCAGAGATGTGAATAAAGCTGACTGTTTTAAACTCAGAGAGGTCAATAAAGCTGACTGTTTTAAACTCAGAGACGTCAATAAAGCTGACTGTTTTAAACTCAGAGATGTGAATAAAGCTGACTGTTTTAAACTCAGAGATGTGAATAAAGCTAACTGTTTTAAACTCAGAGATGTGAATAAAGCTGACTGTTTTAAACTCAGAGATGTGAATAAAGCTGACTGTTTTAAACTCAGAGAGGTCAATAAAGCTGACTGTTTTAAACTCAGAGATGTGAATAAAGCTAACTGTTTTAAACTCAGAGATGTGAATAAAGCTAACTGTTTTAAACTCAGAGATGTGAATAAAGCTAACTGTTTTAAACTCAGAGATGTGAATAAAGCTAACTGTTTTAAACTCAGAGATGTGAATAAAGCTGACTGTTTTAAACTCAGAGATGTGAATAAAGCTGACTGTTTTGAACTCAGAGATGTCAATAAAGCTGACTGTTTTAAACTCAGAGACGTCAATAAAGCTGACTGTTTTGAACTCAGAGATGTCAATAAAGCTGACTGTTTTAAACTCAGAGATGTGAATAAAGCTGAATGTTTTAAACTCAGAGATGTCAATAAAGCTAACTGTTTTAAACTCAGAGACGTCAATAAAGCTGACTGTTTTAAACTCAGAGATGTGAATAAAGCTGACTGTTTTAAACTCAGAGATGTGAATAAAGCTGAATGTTTTAAACTCAGAGATGTCAATAAAGCTAACTGTTTTAAACTCAGAGATGTGAATAAAGCTGAATGTTTTAAACTCAGAGATGTCAATAAAGCTGACTGTTTTGAACTCAGAGATGTCAATAAAGCTGACTGTTTTAAACTCAGAGATGTGAATAAAGCTGAATGTTTTAAACTCAGAGATGTCAATAAAGCTAACTCTTTTAAACTCAGAGATGTGAATAAAGCTGACTGTTTTAAACTCAGAGATGTGAATAAAACTGACTGTTTTAAACTCAGAGATGTCAATAAAGCTGACTGTTTTAAACTCAGAGATGTGAATAAAGCTGACTGTTTTAAACTCAGAGATGTGAATAAAGCTGACTGTTTTGAACTCAGAGATGTCAATAAAGCTGACTGTTTTAAACTCAGAGATGTGAATAAAGCTGACTGTTTTAAACTCAGAGATGTGAATAAAGCTGAATGTTTTGAACTCAGAGATGTCAATAAAGCTGACTGTTTTGAACTCAGAGATGTGAATAAAGCTGACTGTTTTAAACTCAGAGATGTGAATAAAGCTAACTGTTTTAAACTCAGAGATGTGAATAAAGCTAACTGTTTTAAACTCAGAGATGTGAATAAAGCTGACTGTTTTAAACTCAGAGATGTGAATAAAGCTGACTGTTTTGAACTCAGAGATGTCAATAAAGCTGACTGTTTTAAACTCAGAGATGTGAATAAAGCTGACTTTTTTAAACTCAGAGATGTGAATAAAGCTGAATGTTTTGAACTCAGAGATGTCAATAAAGCTGACTGTTTTGAACTCAGAGATGTGAATAAAGCTAACTGTTTTAAACTCAGAGATGTGAATAAAGCTGACTGTTTTAAACTCAGAGATGTGAATAAAGCTGACTGTTTTGAACTCAGAGATGTCAATAAAGCTGACTGTTTTAAACTCAGAGATGTGAATAAAGCTGACTTTTTTAAACTCAGAGATGTGAATAAAGCTGAATGTTTTGAACTCAGAGATGTCAATAAAGCTGACTGTTTTGAACTCAGAGATGTGAATAAAGCTAACTGTTTTAAACTCAGAGATGTGAATAAAGCTGACTGTTTTAAACTCAGAGATGTGAATAAAGCTGACTGTTTTGAACTCAGAGATGTGAATAAAGCTGACTGTTTTAAACTCGGAGATGTGAATAAAGCTGACTGTTTTGAACTCAGAGATGTGAATAAAGCTGACTGTTTTAAACTCGGAGATGTGAATAAAGCTGACTGTTTTAAACTCAGAGATGTGAATAAAGCTGACTGTTTTAAACTCAGAGAGGTGTGTTAAACAGATGTATTCGAGCCTGTCTTATGTAAAGTGTTGGAGAAAGTCCTAGCAGAACAGCTCATGTCATATCTGGATAAGCACCAGGAACAATTTGGATTCAGACCAAAATACTCCACTGAAACAGCAAGCTGTGTCCTACTGCAGAACATCAAGAAATCACTGGATGAGGGAAATGTGGTCGGGGCAGTCTTCCTTGACCTGAAAAAGGCCTTTGACATAGTGAATCACAGTGTACTGCTCTCCAAACTCCACACGTTCAATTTATCAGACAAAGCCATCAGCTGGTTTGGTTTACATCTTGGAAAACCGTGGACAATGTGTGGTCATCAATAACATTAAATCCACATTTCATGGGGCACCAGGGGAAACTGCAGGGTCCCTCTATGAAAAACCTCTATGGGACAGTCCTCCTTCTCATACAGAGGAGCACATGCATGGAACACTTTATCAGAAGAACATAAACTGCTGAAACATTTGACTACATTCAGAAGAAACACCAAAAACTGGTTGCTATAGCTCCAACAGTACAATCACGTATGAACTGCTGCGTGCTATCAACAGATCAATTAAGACCCGTGTAACTCCATGTTGTAAATATTAGTGATACATACAGTATGTATGAGATTTGTTTTTGTGCATATAATTGTGATAATGTAGTGATAATGTACTGATCTGTGATTTTATGTGATTTTTCATTGATTATGTATTTATATATTTCCTTTTGTGTCAATTAGAACCCAAGGGGACGGGTGTTGAAAATTACCATGTGCTAGAAACAGTATAGCGCAATGCATCAGACGACCGTTTGTTCGATGTGTTAGTGTGTTTGTTTGTATTTATCCAAATGGAGGCTGCTGAGGGGAGGACGGCTCTTAATAATGTCTGGAATGGAGTGAATGGAATGGCATCAAACACATGTTTTCGATACCATTCTATTCAGTCCATTCCTGGACATTATTATGAACACTCCTCCCATCAGCAGCCTCCACTGATCCAAATCAACCAAATAATAATGTTGGTAGATACAGTGCCTTCAGAAAGTATTCACACCCCTTGACTTTTTCCACATTTTGATTCAAATGGATTTAATTGTATTTCTTTTTGTCAACGATCTACACAAAATACTTTGTAATGTCAAAGTGGAAGAAAAATTTGAACAATTGTAAAACATTTATGAAAAATAAAACACTAATATACTGTATCGTGATTAGATAAGTATACACGTTAGAATAGCCCCTAGGCAACGATTACAGCTGTGAGTCTTTCTGGGTAAGTCTCTAAAGGCATTATAGACCTGGATTGTGTAACATTTGCCCATTATTCTTTTCAAAATTTTTCAATGTGTTGTATTGGATTTGCCCCAAACATAACACTTTGTATTCAGGACAAAAAGTGAATTGCTTTGTCACATTTTTTGCAGTATTACTTTAGTGCCTTGTTGCAAACAGGGTGCATGTTTTGGAATATTTGTATTCTCTACAGGATTCCTTCTTTTTACTCTGTCAATTAGGCTAGTATTGTGGAGTAACTACAATGTTGTTAATCCATGCTCAACTTTCTACATTCACAGCCATTAAACTCTGTAACTGTTTTAACTGGTTTCCTTCCTCTCCGGCAACTGAGTTAGGAAGCATGCCTGTATCTTTGTAGAGACTGGGTGTATTGATACACCATCCAAAGTGTAATTAATAACTTCATCATGCTCAAAGGGATATTCAATGTCTGCTTTTTTTTAACAATCTACCAATAGGTGCATTTCTTTGCGAGGCATTGGAAAACCTTCCTGGTCTTTGTGGTTGAATCTGTGTTTGAAATTCACCGCTCAACTGAAGGACCTTACAGATAATTGTATGTGTGGAGTACAAAGATGAGGTAGTCATTCAAAATCTTGTAAAACACAATTATTGCAGACAGAGTCAGTCCATGCAATTTATTATGTGACTTTTTAAGCAAATTATTACTCCTGGTCTTATTTAGGCTTGCCAGAAAAAAGGGGTTGAATACTTGTTGACTCAAGACATTTCAGCTTTTCCTTTTTAATTAATTTGTAAACATTTCGATCCAATTAAATCCATTTTAAATGCAAGCTTAAACACACCAAAATGTGGAAAAAGTCAAGGGGTGTGAATACTTTCTGAAGGCACTGTATATATTGAAATCATCCTTAATCATCATCACCAATAAACTGACGACTCCAGTGACTGCAATGTGCTCTTCAGATGTTGCTGACACTGATACCCACGCAAAGCGCCTCAAGAGGTTATAGAATGATGCAATTGGACTTTGGGTGTAGTCGCACGTGCACGGCCAAGGATGCTCAAAAATGGGACGATTTTGAATAATTAGCCTATAGCTGCTTCCTTGTTTTCCAAATAATGTAACATCATTTGTGTGATGTATGCAGTCTTTTCGAGCGCTTGGAGTGAGAAGACACACCTTTTGTGCACTCGGAGTACAACAATTGTTTTAAAATACAGTCATAAAAGTGTACATATCAGATCTGGATTTTTGTTGGGCTGATGTAGCTACAGCAACTATGGTTGATTTGGAGAGCGAAGTACCCCCTCTTCCCCCGAAGTATAGATTCAGAGACTTACTCCTCGGGGACCAGAATTTACAAAATGATGACAGGTAGGTTCAGTTTGTTTGACATCATGTTAACTACAATTATTTAAAAAATGACCTGGTTAAACATTGTTGTAGCTAGTACAAAATGTAAGGTTGGTGGATAATTTTTTAAAAACATTTTTACTTTGTCAATACAATAGTAGATTTTGTGTTGTGATTTTGTGTTTTGCAAAGTGCAGTTGGAGAGGGGAAGAGAATGACTATGCTAATGGTGCACCCCTTAGAACAAATGTATCTGTGGGGGTTACATTTGTATAAAGACCTACAGTGTCACGGTGCTGGCATAAGAAGAGAATGAGACTGTGATCGGCATACAGCAGTAGTTGATAGTCCGGGGTCAAAGTTTATTTAGAGTTTGTACCTGTGGAATCTTTGCACTTGTGTAGCCCTTTCTTTTCATGTGTGGAATGTTATTCATAATTGAATCATTAATAAACATTATTTGTTTTAAACCGTTGAAAATCAGGTGTTTCTATTTCAAATGGTTTTGTTATATTTCAGTCTTCTGTGATGTATATAAAGTGTAATATTGGGATGCAAACTCAAAATTGTATACATTTAAACTCTATATCTGACATGGTGCATGTGTCCTCTTTTTTTTAAAGCCCATAACCATGTTTGTGAGGTGTATACTTTTGTTTCAAAGTAGATTTGTTTAAGACTACCAAGAATCACTCTGTGTTAACCTGATTTAGCCCACTGCAGTAAAATGTTAATACCCAGCCTTAGCCATGCTCCAAAACTTAGTAAATATGACATTATTCATTTTATTTACAGAAACAATTTGTATTTATTTTTTCCCCAAGGGTGCAAGTAGAATTTTACGCCAATGAAGGTACTTTCAAAGAGAGACTTAAACTGTTCTTCATCAAAAACAAAAGATCAAGTAAGTAATCTTTTTTTAAATGTGTAACGTTAGTCACAGTCGAACTACACTATATTCTGTGCCTAAATCTTATTTGTACTTTTCTTACGAGGGAAAAATCTACCTTTTGCATCAGTAACAAATAGCATTGGTTATAACTCTTGAACCAGTAATAACTAAGGGACCCAGATGTTCTCCTGGTCAAGTCACATGGTGAGGAAGTACTCCTGACCCTAGGTATGACATTATAACCTCTCTGTCTCTCTGTCTCCCAGGCCTGAGAAGACAAGTGTTCGACTTCTCCATAAAGGTCCTGAGCTGTGTCCTATACATGTGTCGTGTGTTGACAGACGACCCATCCAAAGGACATGGTTGGTAAGGACATTAATTCCGTGTGTCGTAGGTGCATTTACATACCACGTGGCGTTCACTGAATTGTCACAGAAATGTTGCTTTTTATAACTCCATAGAAGAAGAAGGGATAATTCAAAGAGAATTTTGAAGTATCAGTCATTAGCAGTACTAAACCGGGACATGTCAATTCTCAATGACAATGATTCTAACACTTTCATTTCTATGCCTGGAAACAGAGGAAGTGAATGCACTGAACATGTTGAAAATGTTTGAATCCACTGTCAATCAAGGACATCATAACCATGTCTATGTGGTGACGTGGGAAAGAAAACACTGGTGCATCTAGTGGCTGACTATGGGTGTGCTCTTGACTTTTAGTCAGTGTAGCTTTTGTTGGGTTACTTATGTAAGCTTTGTAAAAACTCTCGTGCAATGAAGTCATCTCATCTGGAAACATAAGCGAATAAGAGTCGGGTCGCTGTGTACTTTAGTAAGTTGTGATAAAAGGATAGTATTTGTTTATACTGTCAGTTTACTCGCAGTCGTCCTCCAATCTTCTATTTCTCGTGTGTTACTGTTTTACTTGCCTTTTTTTAATGTCTTTTTTATAGTACTACTGATATTGATTACTGCATTGTTGGGAAAGAGTGAGCAAGAAAGGCATTTCACTGTACTTGTGCATGTGACAATAACAACAGTACTGTAGAATGTATTTGTATTCAATAGTATTCTGCACAGTTAGACATTGTTGTTCATTAATTGGGCATCTTTTTGTTTTCCTTACAGCTGGGGATGCCCCAATCAAACGTACATATTTTTAAAGATTGACTGGTTAGTGTTTAATCTACCCTCATCTAATCGAGTGTTAAATAAAAAGCTAAAGAGATGGTCCTCTGTAACTCAGTTGGTAGTGCAAGGTGCTTGCAATACCACAAAAGTGGGTTTGATTCCCAGGACCACCCATATATAAAATGTATGCACGCATGACTGTAAGTTGCTCTGGATAAAATAGTCTGCTAAATTGCATATACTCCGAGTGTACAAAACATTAGGAGAAGCATATTTAGACATGGGCCTAATATGTCAGTGGTTGCCTGGTAACAATGCATGGAAGCGTAATATGTCAGTGGTTGCCTGGTAACATGGAGACCAGATCGCTCCCTTAGAGAGGAAACGCACCAGAACAATGTGCTTCTGACCAGAATATGGCCCATTATTTCCTGGTGATTCTGCATGTTGAATTGGCACAAACAGTCTCTGGAACCCAGCAGGTGGTCACTGTAACACTGCTTTTAGCCCGTCGTGGTGTGTCCAGCAGTTCAATCTTCTGCTGCCTTGGCAGACGGTATCTTTAATAAATACAAATACAAATCTCCAGCTGTGAACTAACGCACATCTTTTTTCCCACCAGGTCTCCCATAATATGGGTCGAACGAAGTCTTGGCATATGGGCGTTACAGGTGAAATTTCTGTCAACCAATTTTCTTCACAATTCATTAACTTGTAGCTGTGGTTGTGAACAACTGTATGCATGGGCACTACGCAATTGCTACTGTTTGTTGTTTGCTTTCCAATAATGTGAAATAGACTTGATTGAAACAAAGCTTATATTTCTTCAACAGGTGTCTGTGGCAGTTATCTGTCTTGTTGAAACTATTCTGTTGACCTACCTGAGTTACAAGGTGAGTCCTATCCCACTTTATAGGATGTGACTCAGTCTAAGGACACATTCATAGTAATGTCTATTCTACAGTCATATCAATATCACCACTCAATACACAACATCAATAGATTGTTCAACAGAAGATAAGCCCCCAAAAGGGCTAAAAGAGAAAGAAAGAAAGACAGAAAGATGGAAAGACAGAAAGAAAGACGGAAATAAAGAAAGACAGACAGAAAGACGGAAATAAAGAAAGACAGACAGAAATAAATAAATAAAGAAAGACAGACAGAAATAAAGAAAGAAAGAAAGACAGACAG
>NC_052331.1:34400397-34492897 GCF_016432855.1 Salvelinus namaycush
TGTGAATGGCTAGCCAGGGAACCCCCAACACCACTGGAAACCCAGGTGAATCAATAAGGTAAAAACTGATCTGCTCCCTATGATCCCCCTGGGTTACCATGTCCAGCGGAATCGTGGCCTCCCTGACCAACCCTGACCCTAACGGTCGGCTATCTAGGGAGTGCACGGGAAAAGGTGGGTCTATCTGCACCAGCGGAATACCCAACTTACGGGCGAGTCCGCGATCCATAAAACTCCCAGCTGCGCCTGAATCGACTAGCGCCTTATGCTGAAGAGAGGGGGAAAACGCAGGGGAAAAAAATAACCAAAAACATGTGACCAACAGGGAGCTCTGGGTGAGTCTTGTGCCTACTCACCTGGGGTGGCCGAGGAGTATTCCGCCTGCCATCCCGACTCCCAGATGGACTCCTCCAGCACCAGTCCGAAGTGTGTCCTCTCCGGCCACAGTAGGTGCAAGAAGAGCCACCTCCTCCGGTCCCCCTAGATGCAGCTCCTCCCAACTCCATCGGAGTTGGAGCGGGAGGGCTGGGAGGTGGAATGGACAGGACCCCCTCTGAACGCCCGCGGGCAGCTAGCAAGTTATCTAGTCGGATCGACATGTCTATCAGTTCATCGAGGGAGAGTGTGGTGTCCCGACAAGCTAGCTCCCGACGGACGTCCTCCCGGAGGCTGCAACGGTAATGGTCTATTAAGGCCCTGTCATTCCACCCCGCACCAGCAGCCAAGGTCCGGAACTCTAAAGCGAACTCCTGGGCGCTCCTCGTCTCCTGTCTGAGGTGGAACAGACGCTCACTCGCTGCTCGGCCCTCCGGTGGGTGGTCGAACACAGCCCGAAACCGGCGGGTGAACTCCGCGTAATGGTCCCGAGCCGAGTCTGGGCTGTTCCAGACTGCGTTGGCCCAGTCCAGGGCCCTCCCCGACAAACAGGAGACAAGGAGGCTTACACTCTCCTCACCCGAGGGAGTCGGACGCACGGTAGCCAGGTAAAGCTCAAACTGGAGCAGAAATCCCTGGCAACCAGCCGCTGCTCCATCGTACACCCTCGGGGGGGTGAGACGCAATGTGCTGGTCCCAGCCGATGACCCTGTAGGAGTGGGTTGTGTCGTCTGCAGGGGAGCTGAAGGGGCCGTCGGGAGACCACTCCTCTCCCATCGTTCCATCCTCTCCATCATCTGGTCCATCGCTGACCCGATACGATGAAGGACAGCTGTATGATGATGGACACGCTCCTCCATAGTTGGGAGAGGGGTGGTCGCTGCTCCTGCTGACTCCATATTGTGGTGCGGGCTTCTGTCAGAGCTGCTAGGAGTACTGGGTGGATGGAGTCAAGCGCAGAGAGCAGGTTTCAAGAACGTGGATTTATTTTTCCAATACACAGGGAAAACGATCATGCCCTAAAACACACGGGCGCATGAAAAGATGAGTCCAAAAACACCGGACTAAACTGTTCCGAGAAAATAACAAAATCCACATTACAAATCCAACACCAACATAACAGAATACAAGCCCGCACAACAGCCAGCGGGCTACCTGCCCTTAAATAGCCTACCCACCAAACTAAACTCAAAACAGGTGCACCCAATCAGCCCAAACTAACAGAAACAAAAAGAAAAGAATCGATGGCAGCTAGTAGGCCGGTGACGACGACCGCCGAGCGCCGCCCGAACAGGAAGAGGCACCATCCTCGGCGGGATTCGTGACAGAAACAGACGAACTAGACACACAACATAGAATACCCACCCCAACTCACGCCCTGACCAACTAAACACATACAAAACAACAGAAAACAGGTCAGGAACGTGACAGTTGGCTTTTCATAGCCGATCATTAAGAGTATCTCTACCGTTCCTGCAGTCTCTAGAGAGTTGAAAACAGCAGGTCTGGGACAGGTAGCACGTCCGGTGAACAGGTCAGGGTTCCATAGCCGCAGGCAGAACAGTTGAAACTGGAGCAGCAGCACGGCCAGGTGGACTGGGGACAGCAAGGAGTCATCAGGCCAGGTAGTCCTGAGGCATGGTCCTAGGGCTCAGGTCCTCCGAGAGAGAGAAAGAAAGAGAGAAAGAGAGAATTAGAGAGAGCATACTTAAATTCACACAGGACACCAGATAAGACAAGAGAAGTACTCCAGATATAACAGACTGACCCTAGCCCCCCGACACATAAACTACTGCAGCATAAATACTGGAGGCTGAGACAGGAGGGGTCAGGAGAAACTGTGGCCCCATCCGATGATACCCCCGGACAGGGCCAAACAGGAAGGATATAACCCCACCCACTTTGCCAAAGCACAGCCCCCACACCACTAGAGGGATATCTCCAACCACCAACTTACCATCCTGAGACAAGGCCGAGTATAGCCCACAAAGATCTCCGCCACGGCACAACCCAAGGGGGGGCGTCAACCCAGACAGGAAGATCACGTCAGTGACTCAGCCCACTCAAGTGACGCACCCCTCTTAGGGACGGCATAAAAGAGCACCAGTAAGCCAGTGACTCAGCCCCTGTAATAGGGTTAGAGGCAGAGAATCCCAGTGGAGAGAGGGGAACCGGCCAGGCAGAGACAGAGCCTTTCCGTTCACCTTCACAGTCCTGGGCCAGATTACACTCAATCATATGACCCACTGAAGAGATGAGTCTTCAGTAAAGACTTAAAAGTTGAGACCGAGTCTGCGTCTCTCACATGGGTAGGCAGACCATTCCATAAAAATGGAGATCTATAGGAGAAAGCCCTGCCTCCAGCTGTTTGCTTAGAAATTCTAGGGACAATTAGGAGGCCTGCGTCTTGTGACCGTAGCGTACGTGTAGGTATGAACGGCAGGACCAAATCGGAAAGATAGGTAGGCGCAAGCCCATGTAATGCTTTGTAGGTTAGCAGACTACCTCATGAAGCTGGTTGAGAGAATGCCAAGAGTGTGTAAAGCTGTCATCAAGGCAAAGGGTGGCTACTTTGAAGAATTTTAAATATTTGTTTAACACTTTTTTGGTTACTACATGATTCCATATGTGTTATTTCATAGTTTTGATGTCTTCACTATTATTCTACAATGTAGAAAATAGTAAAAAAGAAAGAAAAACCCTTGAATGAGTGGGTGGGTCCAAACGTTTAACTGCTACTATATAGTGTAAGGTTACAGTAACCTCAAATGTGGCCATGGATGTGTTAATCATTTTAAGGTTGAATGTTACATTAGTTTGTAAGATAGCCTTAACTTTTGGCTTTTTACTGTGTTACAAAAGTACCATTGAATTGTTTTTGATTGACAAAGCAACCAAATTTCAACATTTAAAGGATATGGTTGGATAGTTCCATCTGAGCCACTGGCTTAATCCCATTTTGTAACTTGTATTTTTGGGTGAGTTGGAGACGTAAATTCAACATATCATTTGTTAAATTGTCAGCAAGTTAATAGGCTATTTATTGTACTTCAAATGTGATATTGAATTGTGTTTGGTTGTCAACGCAACCAAATATCAACATTTGAAAGTGATTTATATTCAGATTGGATAGTTCCATCTGTGCCAGTGATTTAGTCTGGCTTTTTTCCTCGAGTTTGTCTACAAATTAATAATTGATATGTTGGATTCACATCTCCATCTCAACCAAAAATGTAAGTTAAAGAATAGGACAAAATCAAACTTTAAATGGACTTTAAAGAAAGTCTGATTTGATTTCGTCCTATTCTATAACTTTGTGGCACAGATGGAAAATATCCTTCAAACGTTGACATTTGGTTGAGTTGACAACCAAACGCCATTCAATATCGTAAAAAATCATTCCATTTGACATCAACCAGAGCTTGAAACCCTGGGCCTATTGTATTGTCTAGTTTTAGTTGAATCCTGAGTTGAATTAAAACAATAGCTGTTGATGACCTTGCAAATGCTATATAGGCCTAAATAGCACCATTGATTATATACTGTATGTTCACATTCTATTTGCGCTGTTAAACCTCCCCTTTGGATGTCTTCGATAGAAACAGTGAATCTATTTAGTGTTTAAGTGGAGAACTCGCAACAATAATTCTCACAATAGCACATTGGTAGCAGTTAGTGACAAATGTCACAGCTAAGCAGGATTAGGCTTGGCTAAAACCCTGGATGGGAGACCGAAGAGTAGCTATAGATGGATGTGCTACCAAACCTACAGTTAGATTTTCTGATAGTGGATATAATGTTGAAGATCTCACGTTGTTTTAAAGGTACATATTCAACATACTTTATAAAAGGTTTGTTTACGTTGAAATGTGGTTACTATGATGACAATCCCGTGGCTGAAATTTCACCCTCAAAACAAGAGTTGATTGTTGATGACTTTTCAAATCCAGTGTATTTTCCACATAGATTCCACTTCACAATACATTGACAAAATGAAGTTGAAACAACCAGTTTGTGCCCAGTGTGAAACCACTGATCTTCAGTTTGAAGATTTAAGCGGCAAATCAAATCAAAGTGTATTTATCACATGCACTGAATACAACTGGTGTCAACTTTACAGTGAAATGCTTGCTTATAAACCTTTCCCAACGATGCAGAGTTTAACAAATAATAACAATAAATAAAACAGTAACTAACACAAGAGGAATAAAATAAAATTAGCTATATACAGGGAGTACCAGTACCAGATCAATGTGCAGAGGTACAGGGTACTTGAGGTAGATATGTACGTGAAGGCAGGGTAAAATGACCAGATAATAAGGATAGATAATAATAATAAGAGTAAAATAAAGAACAAAGTAGCAGCAGCAAATTATTAATGTAAACGTGTGTGTTTATGTATGTGTGTTTCTGTTGTGTCGGTATGCATGTGTGTGTGTGTGTGCGTATGTAGTGTTTGAATGTGTGAGGGTTTTGTGTGGGAGTGACAGTATAGTGTGTGTGAGTGTGTATATTGTGTGTATATATAGTCTAGTGAGTGTGTATATGGTGTGTATATAGTCTAGTGAGTGTGTATATGGTGTGTATATATAGTCCAGTGAGTGTGTATATGGTGTGTATATAGTCTAGTGAGTGTGTATATGGTGTGTATATATAGTCCAGTGAGTGTGTATATGGTGTGTATATATATAGTCTAGTGAGTGCGTATATGGTGTGTATATATAGTCTAGTGAGTGTGTATATGGTGTGTGTATATATAGTCTAGTGAGTGTGTATATGGTGTGTATATAGTCTAGTGAGTGTGTATATGGTGTGTATATATAGTCTAGTGAGTGTGTGTATATTGTGTGTATATATAGTCTAGTGAGTGTGTATATGGTGTGTATATATAATCTAGTGAGTGTGTATATGGTGTGTATATATAGTCTAGTGAGTGTGCATATGGTGTGTATATATAGTCTAGTGAGTGTGCATATGGTGTGTGTATATATAGTCTAGTGAGTGTGTATATGGTGTGTATATATAGTCTAGTGAGTGTGTATATGGTGTGTGTATATATAGTCTAGTGAGTGTGTATATGGTGTGTATATATAGTCTAGTGAGTGTGTATATGGTGTGTATATACAGTCTAGTGAGTGTGTATATGGTGTGTATATATAGTCCAGTGAGTGTGTATATGGTGTGTATATATAGTCTAGTGAGTGTGTATATGGTGTGTGTATATATAGTCTAGTGAGTGTGTATATGGTGTGTATATATAGTCTAGTGAGTGTGTATATGGTGTGTATATATAGTCTAGTGAGTGTGTATATGGTGTGTATATATAGTCTAGTGAGTGTGTATATGGTGTGTATATATAGTCTAGTGAGTGTGCATATGGTGTGTATATATAGTCCAGTGAGTGTGTATATGGTGTGTATATATAGTCTAGTGAGTGTGCATATGGTGTGTATATATATAGTCTAGTGAGTGTGTATATGGTGTGTATATATAGTCTAGTGAGTGTGCATATGGGGTGTATATATAGTTTAGTGAGTGTGCATATGGTGTGTATATATAGTCTAGTGAGTGTGTATATGGTGTGTATATATAGTCTAGTGAGTGTGTATATGGTGTGTATATATAGTCCAGTGAGTGTGTATATGGTGTGTATATATAGTCCAGTGAGTGTGTATATGGTGTGTATATATAGTCCAGTGAGTGTGTATATGGTGTGTATATATAGTCTAGTGAGTGTGTATATGGTGTGTATATATAGTCTAGTGAGTGTGTATATGGTGTGTATATATAGTCTAGTGAGTGTGTATATGGTGTGTATATATAGTCTAGTGAGTGTGTATATGGTGTGTATATATAGTCTAGTGAGTGTGTATATGGTGTGTATATATAGTCTAGTGAGTGTGTATATGGTGTGTATATATAGTCTAGTGAGTGTGTATATGGTGTGTATATATAGTCTAGTGAGTGTGTATATGGTGTATATATATAGTCTAGTGAGTGTGTATATGGTGTGTATATATAGTCTAGTGAGTGTGCATATTGTCAGTGCAGATAGTTCGGGAGACTATTTAGCGGTCTGATTATTTTGCAGTCTTATGGCTTGGGGGTATAATGATGCTGATGCTCCGGTGCCGTTTGCCAGACGGTAGAAGACGGAAAAGTTTATGACTTGGCTGGAGTCCTTGGCAATTATTTTCAGCCTCCTGAGGGGGAAGAGGACGCCAAGGAACTTGAAGCTCTCGGCCCGTTCTACAACAGCCCTGTCGATGTGGATGTGGGCATGTTCTACCCTCTTTTTCCTATAGTTCACGATCAGCTACTTGGTTTAATTGCAGTTGAGAGAGAGGTTGTTGTTCTGGCACCACGCTGTTAAGTCTCTGACCTCCTCCCTGTAGACTGACTCATCGGCGCAGGTGATCAGGCCTACCACCGTCGTGTCATCAACAAACTTGATGATGGTGTTGGAGCCGTGTGTGGCCACGCAGTCGAGGGTGAACAGGGAGTACAGGAGGGGTCTAAGCACATACCCTTGAGAAACCCCCGTGTTAAGGGTCAGCATGGCGGAGGTGTTTTTGCCTACCTTCAGCACCTGGGGCCAGCCCGTCAAGAAATCAGGAACAGGCAGAGAAGTAACTCTATGATGCTAATGGTTAATTGACAAAAGTAACAAAGGTAGAT
Source organism: Salvelinus namaycush (assembly GCF_016432855.1). Taxonomy (NCBI): domain Eukaryota; kingdom Metazoa; phylum Chordata; class Actinopteri; order Salmoniformes; family Salmonidae; genus Salvelinus; species Salvelinus namaycush. Next base: position 34,407,451 of record NC_052331.1, read on the forward strand.
TGGTGCATCAGGCTGACATATTGCCTGAAACCTAAAGACATATGTTAGCCGCCCAAGCTAATGTCTAGGCTTACACTCAGAGGACTAAGAACTCGGACACACAGTGATAACAAATAGTTAAAAGCAGTGGGTGGCCGTCCTATTGCCTCTGACCAGTTTATCCCCTGTAATTTTCTTTACATTTTCTTTACATTTCCTGACCAAGTGTTGAACCGGAGTAAATCGCCACTGTTCGTCAACAACAAGCAGATGATCAACGTTTAGCCGATGTTGTCGCAGTGTCTGAGCTAGTACAATATTGTGGTGTCCAGGAGATCCAAATTCAATCCCAGTCAGCCACATAGGTGCCCTGATGTGGATTAGTCTGTGAGGAGGACGAGGTCAAAGGGGGTAGAAGTGGTTCAGTGCTTCACGCTCACATAATGGGTAACTTTGTCTGAAACCTGAAGACTTGCGTTAGCTCCTCGGGCTAATACCTAAGCTTTAGCTCAGTGGGCTAACACAGTCCTTAGATGCACACAAAACACAGAGGTTTGAACCCTGTCGTTCATGCATTATGTAAGTGAGCTTTCACCCAATGGCCCGTTTTGCAGTGTGGCAGAACACGTTTTGCTAAGTGCAGCTAATAAACACAATCCGAGATGTCATTGAATCAAAGTTTGACATGTCTTGTGTTATGGCGACTTGACCAGTAAGAAAGTCTACGAGTTCATCAATACATCCGCAAGCGTTTGAACTCTCTGGAACTGTCCCGGGAACTAGGCCTGTTAGCATCAAGCTAATTAGAGAAGCAGAAAGCATGCAGTGTAGACTTGGTGGTGTGTAGGCTAGCATGATTTGACATTATTATGGTATAATGAAAGGGACAGACTTTCTCCTCTGTTGCCCTCAATGTTGCCCTCGGTGACACCAATGTGACATCCCCCCTGTTGTTTACCAGCACTTATCTGTGTTCCCACTCATCCTGGTTTTTCACAAGGCAACCACAGAATCAGAAAAGATGCATTAGTTGAGTACTGAAGTTAATCAATTCCTATAAAATAGCTTTCTTCTCTCTGCAAGCTGATTTCTGACAATGTTCCCAATTAGCCTTCTGTGTACTAGCATCCCACTGTTATGGTTTTCCCCACGGATCGGCCATCTTGTTTCTAGGCTAGCGAAGGAGTGCTCCTTGCCCCCTGTAGAGTTTTCTGTGAAAAAAGTTATGCAATTTGCATTTCATTGTCTTTAGGCTATGTCTGAGGTAATCCAGTACTATTCGTTTAGCTGGGAAATTCCATTTATAATTCTGAGAATTATTAGCAAATAAAACATTGAGAAAGTGTTCGATCCTGGCTGTTCCTGTCCCCAGTCTTCGAAACGTTGAATGGCTGACTATGAAAGCCAGCTGAAGTTGAATCCTGAAGTGTTGAACTGTAACACCCTCTATAGCCATCATGGTTATTATTTGACCCTGCTGATCATCTATGAACGTTTGAGCATCTTGAAAACGATCTGGCCTTAAGGCCACATGTCCCCTTAAACTTCTACCTGGTAGAGCCAGAATAGGACTGGCCACCCTACGGAGCGTGATTACTCTCTATGTTTCTTCCAAGGTTTCTGCCTTTCTAGGGAGTTTTTCCTGGCCACTGTGCTTCTGCCTCTGTCTGTTCTAGCCACTGTGCTTCTGCCTCTGTTCTTCCTGGTCACTGTGCTTCTGCCTCTGTTTTTCCTGGTCACTGTGCTTCTGCCTCTATTCTTCCTGGTCACTGTGCTTCTGCCTCTGTTCTTCCTGGTCACTGTGCTTCTGCCTCTATTCTTCCTGGTCACTGTGCTTCTGCCTCTGTTCTTCCTGGCCACTGTGCTTCTGCCTCTGTTCGTTCTGGTCACTGTGCTTCTGCCTCTGTTCTTCCTGGTCACTGTGCTTCTGCCTCTATTCTTCCTGGTCACTGTGCTTCTGCCTCTGTTCTTCCTGGCCACTGTGCTTCTGCCTCTGTTCGTTCTGGTCACTGTGCTTCTGCCTCTGTTTTTCCTGGCCACTGTGCTTCTGCCTCTGTTCTTCCTGGTCACTGTGCTTCTGCCTCTGTCTGTTCTAGCCACTGTGCTTCTACCTCTGTTCTTCCTGGCCACTGTGCTTCTGCCTCTGTTCGTTCTGGTCACTGTGCTTCTGCCTCTGTTTTTCCTGGCCACTGTTCTTCTACCTCTGTTCTTCCTGGCCACTGTGCTTCTGCCTCTGTTCGTTCTAGCCACTGTGCTTCTGCCTCTGTTTTTCCTGGTCACTGTGCTTCTGACTCTGTTCTTCTGCCTCTGCATTGCTTGCTCTATGGGGTTTTTGGTATCTGCTGACGTAAAAAGGGCTTTATAAAATAGACTTGATTGATTGAATTCATTTGCGTGACATACTACTTGTAGAATGCAAGGGTCAAATATGTTTGGTCCAATAATACACTTTTTTTGATTAACACTAACAACTGTTAGTGCTAAAGTAGTTCTTACTAGTTCTTTAAAAAATATATTTATAAGCAGTGTATCAGGAACATTATCCTCGTATTCAACACTCAATCATTTAAAAAATCGTTGTTTTAGTGTTGACCAAATGTGGTCAACAGTATTTCATTTCATTTCAGAACAGAAACTTCTCTTGTAGCACACAATGAGTGAAAAACAAGGGGTGCATTAATTTATAGCAAGCTATCTGTTTAAAATCCACAGCTTGGTAGCATCTGGTATGTCATTAAGACCCATGGGCAATGTATCAGCGACAGTATCCTCTTACTCAACACCTGACTGCATGGATTACATTGCGAGACCACGTGCTTCAATTATTATTCCAACAGAAGCTAGAACGGTGTTTGTATAACAGAGTTCAAAAGGATTTCATCTTAGGCTAAAGCTTTGCAAAAACCTACAAATATCTGGTTGACATTTGATCCTCCGCAGATAAGGTGCGCCTGATCATTTATCCACATTGGCTTAACATCTTAGTTGTGATGCATGAGGCTGGACTCCACCTGTTCTGTCAGACAGTCATTCAGATGGTTGAATACTGATGACTTCCAGATCCACTGACAGATGGTCGGGATTCAAAGCCTTGTCCGCAACTCTGACACAAAACCAAAAATCATCTAATTGACGAAGAGATTTCCTTGGCTTTAGTGCTGATTGAGACTAAATTAGTTGTCTCGTTTATTTAGTTACAGGTAATGGCTAAAAATAAATACTAGAAGAGTCAACAGTCGCACACGACTATGTAATAATAGTAATAATATTGTCATGAAGAAGATACCTTTATCCAAAGCGACTAGCAGAACTGTCGACATTGATGGTGACACATAGCTATTTTCAGTACGTGGCCCATGCAGAAATCAAACCCACAACCCTCTCACTGGGAACACACTGGTTGAATCAACTTTGTTTCCATGTCATTTTAATGAAATTACTTTGAACCAACGATGGAATAGACATTGAATTTAAGTCTGTGCCCAGTGGGCTGGTTTGGCAGTCGTTGGAACCATGTCCCTTCACTGATTGGTCTAAATGTCTCTCTATTTACACGGATGGACCGCCCTTCAAGCGGGGAGTAAGACTGCAAACTGGTTCCCGGGGTCCAGTCAAATATTTGGGGTGGAAGCTTTGGGACCAGACAAATTAACATTCCAAAATTTCCCACTCTTAAGGCTATAGGTCTTGCTGCCCAAAACTCCCACTTTAAGATGAGATGAGAAATTTCATCACCACAAGAGGACAGGAAATTGTGGGGAGTCCAACTCCCGGATGAATCCATAAAGTCATCATCAAAACTGTGTTACCGATGAGAAAGCTGAACTCTTACAGACAAACATGTCAAAATGATTTTTTGTACTTCTTGGTTGCGTAAGGAGACTATTCTGACCAACTCCTATCAAGATTACATTATTTTAGTGGAAAGACAGTCACCTTGTCTGTAAATGTTGTGTGTGTAAGTGTGTCACTCTCTCTTTTACACACACAGACACACACACACACACACACACACACACACACACACACACACACACACACACACACACACACACACACACACACACACACACACACACACACACACACACACACACACACACACACACACACACACACACACACACACACACCAATGTGATTGTGACATAAGTATTGTCCAGTTGAAGTCGGATGTTTACATACACCTTAGCCAAATACATTTAAACTCAGCTTTTCACAATTCCTGACATTTAATCCTAGTAAAAATTCTCTGTCTTAGGTCAGTTAGGATCACCACTTTATTTTAAGAATGTGAAATGTCAGAATAATAGTAGAGAGAATTATTTATTTCAGGTTTTATTTCTTTCATCACATTCCCAATGGGACAGAAGTTTACATACACTCAATTAGTATTTGGTAGCATTGCCTTTAAATTGTTTAACTTGGGTCAAACGTTTCGGGTAGCCTTCCACAAGCCTCCTTTCTCGCACATGGTTTTTCAGTTCTGCCCACAAATGTTCTATAGGATTGAGGTTCAGGGCTTTGTGATGGCCACTCCAATACCTTGACTTTGTTGTCCTTAAGCCATTTTGCCACAACTTTGGAAGTATGCTTGGGGTCATTGTCCATTTGGAAGAGCCATTTGCGACCAAGCTTTAACTTCCTGACTGATGTCTTGAGATGTTGCTTTAATATATCCACATAATTGTCCTTCCTCATGATGCCATGAAGAGCTTCTTTACCTGACTGACATTTTTCTCCCTTGCTGTATCATCTATGCTCCACCCGCTCAAGAAACTGCCTATCAATCCTGCCTCGGAGCCCTATCGTCTGAATCTGTGGAAGACAATCTCCCAAGAATCTTCCATCTGTTTTTGTTTGTTTTTAGAAGCAAAATTGGTATTCTGTTCGTAATGAAAAGCGCTATATAAAATAAATATATTTGTATTATTACTACAACAGTGTAAAGTCGGTTTTATCAGTCAAAGTTTGAAAACTAGCAGTTGCCTGTTATGTTGATCAAATTACAAACATTATTAGCAAGAACGTGTCGCGGTTGGCGCTCTTCAATGCCTACAACAGAGTTTGAAATAGATCTGGCTCATTCCGTCACGACTTATGTAATTCAACCCCGTGATGGTTATGGCTGTGGAAAACATGTTTACTCTATGTGGAAGCTTCCATTGGCATAGAGCCGAAAGTTGTACAAGTTACAATGTCCTTAAAAACATCAACCCTAGAGCAGGAAAATAGGCCATAGAGTCTTCACGCCTAGTGAACTTAGACATGATAGGAAATGGCTACCATCCAGCTCACTGAAAGACTTTGAAAAGTATTAACACTAAAGTGTTTTAGTCTTGTTGTCCCGTGACAACAGAATGTAACGTTCGTTTAACTGAATTCCAGATAAAGTAGCAAATACCCAAAGTTTCAATGCCATTTACCAGTGCAACTGGGAGATAAAGTCAACACACATTTCAGAAGAGACTGTCATAAAAAAAAAAATTTGCCCTTTTATTTTCATTCCGTTTGTATTTGAAATTGTCTATGCTCGCTCGATCACACTAGACTAGTACTCAAAAAAGGAATGGTCATAGCACCTCCCATAAATGACAAAAACAACGTCTTTAATTCATGGTGCTTATTCAATTATATATTTTTTTAAAGCATACGACCTGTGGACTTAGTTAAGCTTTGGCACATTCATGGGAGATGATATAACCTTTCCTTTTTTGGAATATCAAGACTCTTCAATGACTACCCACATCAGCAGAGCCCCATTAAAGAGAACCATCTGATTATACGTACAGGTGTAGGATCTTAATTTGAGCCAGTTTGCTACAGCAGGAAAATAATCCTGCAGCAACAGGAAATGTGAATTATTTTGTGGATTATAATGAATGGACACTTTTGTAGGGGTTGATACATTTTTTCGTAAGGGAAAATTAAGTCTGAAATTTCAAAGTGGAAATTACAAACTTCATAAGCCTTTTTAAACATCAATTACACTACAAGTTTGAAATGTCCTGCATTGCAGGAAAGCTCCTGCAACAGGTTGATTAAATTAAGATACAACATCTTTACAGATGTTTTTATGTTTTCCTCACCCAGTAGTACCTATTCCAGATACTCTTTTAGCTAGATGACCCCAAGGAGAAAAGTATTTTGGTCCTTCCCCTATTCATGGGTTTCAGGTCACGCAACTTCATTGGTGAATGTTCTTTGAGGACCGACTGAAAGTTCTATTCAATGCAGTCTCAACTGGCGCTGATGAAATTGAATCTAAAGTGCATAATAGTGGCTTGGGAAAATGATTCAATTTCTAAAGGAGGCAAAGAATTATTGGAAAAGCTTTTGTCATCATTGTGATTTAATCACTTTCTGATGGTTCCCAGTATCCCCACAGTCTATACAGCGACAAAGTGTTTCCTACTAATTATTTGCCTACTTAAGAAATGTCATCATATTTCCAAGACACTGCAGCGTAACTTAGACAAAAGCATCATTAGTCTGTGTTTAGAATGAATGGACAAGCTTGAAAAGATGGGCGTCAGTCCTCAAGAGAACGTTCATAGGAAATGGCCTAATGCAAACCATAAATGGATAAGAAGAACTATGTAAACCACCATTTCCCAATTGCCTATTACTGTACCAGGGAAGCCGAATCACGTGGTCTGTAGTTTTGGCCCGTACATAACCAAACTATGTGTGACATTTGAAATGTTGTTGAAGAGTTTCTGGGAAGGAGTCTCGTTGTTTTAGCTGGTCATAACGACACTATGAAGCCGCCTTCAGCGCTTCCAAGGACTCAAATCAAATTGTATTAGTCACATACACATGTTCAGCAGATGTTATTGCAGGTGTAGTGAAAAGCTTGTGTTTCTAGCTCCAACAGTGCAGTAGTATCTAACAATTCACAACAATACACACCAATCTAAAAGTAAAAGTATATAAATATTATGACGAGCAATGTTGGAGTGGCGTTGACTAAAATACAGTAGAATAGAATACAGTACATACATATGTAGTGAGTAAAGCAGTACGTAAACATTGTTAAAGTGACTAGTGTTCCATTATTAACGTGACCAGTTATTCAATATCTATGTTTATGGGGCAGCAGCCTCTAAGGTGCAGGGTTGAGTAACCGGGTGGTAGCCGGCTAGTGATGGCTATTTAACAGTCTGATGGCCTTGAGATAAAAGTATCTCGTCTAACCTCTTTCCTGATTTGCCTACTAGCGGGTTAGGCAACTCAGGTGTCTATATCTCAACAGCAAACTTATATAAGATGGACGTTTATGAAGTAGGGCCTTGTAAACAAAATGAAAGACATGTTGTTTTCAATACATTCAGTTGGACAACTGACTAGGTATCCCCCCTTTCTCACTCTTCATATGTTCAAGCATGAGCAAGCACACTCATGTTATGGGTGTGCTTGTCTTTTGTTTTGGGGGGTAAAAATAAATGAAATAGAGCTAAGTAAGCACAGGCAAAATCCTAGAGGAAAACCTGGTTCAGTCTGCTTTCCAACAGACACCGGGAGACAAATTCAACTTTTAGCAGGATAATAACCTAAAACACAAGGCCAAATATACACTGAAGTTGCTTACCAAGACAACATTGTATGTTCCTAAGTGGCCTAGTTACAGTTTTGACTTAAATCAGTTTAAAATGGCTGTCTAGCAAGGATCAACAACCAATTCTACAGAGCTTGAATAATATGAAAAAGAATAGTAGGTGTTTAAAGCTTTTAGAGAGCATTTAGCATTTAGTGTGAATGCTTATATACATTAGATACTTATGTATTTAATTTTCGGGGTTTTTCTCACTTTGTCATTATGGGGTATTGTGTGTAGATGGGTGAGGAAAACGATCTACTTCATCTATTTTAAATTCAGGCTGTAACACAACAAAATGTGGAATAAGTCTCGGGGTACGTTTAGAACAATTATTGTGTGGATTTGGCACTATCTTCCTCCTCCCATGGCCCTCGTGCCATTGGCTGAGAGACGTGATGTCACAGAGGGGACTGCCCTATAAATGCACTCTCTTCACACACAGCCAGCAGACCATGCTGAGAACCAGCTTCACTGCAGTGACAGAGCTATCATAGACTCCAAAGCTCTAGAATACTACAGACACTGTGAACAGCTCAAAGGATCACATCTCATCGTCTCTCACCATGTGCAGAGGACTGGAATCGCTGCCTACCACATGTCTGGAGAGGTATGTCTTGCCTTAATAATCTGTACGTTTTATCCCATCACAGTATATGTCACTGGATTTACATTTTGGATTTACATTGATGGGAATTATTACACAGCTACTTCATTGGGAAATTGGATGATCAGTTGTAAGTTAGGTGTGAATGATTGCATCAATCTAATGTAAATGTTTTTCTCTTATTTTCTCAGGGCAAAGGAACTCAAAGCTCTCTTTGGAGGTTTTCTACAGAAGCCAGATCTGAGCATCATCGGTCACTCACACAAAACTGACAAACTAAGGTCAGATATTCTAAAAAAGAATACTCTATGTCTACACAGATTTTTGTTGCATTGGAAATGAAGGAGACCATGCAAAGTCAATACTAAGTTATTTTGTAATGACCGGATGAACTAACCTGATGCTTTTTTATCAACAGGTTAAATAAGAGCGAACCATTAAAATGGAAGGAGTCGTTTGAGAACCTGCTGTCCAACCAAAGTAAGTCTGACTCTTGCTATGAGTTATCATACTTTAATTAGTCATACTACACAAACTTACAAGTACATATTGTACACATGTGTATTGCAAACGTGGATAGGAAAAGCCATGTAGCTGATGCTCCACATAGCCAGAATGCATTCCCCAAAACAGCAGTAGCCGGATTCACTCATAACATATCCAAATATATTGTTTTATATATACACTATAGGAAAAGCTGCTTGCTTCCACATCACAAATGGACACAGTTAAAAGTGAATTGAAGTTGTGACATGCTACAATAAATTCACAGATGCTAATGTGACAATTCTCACCTTCTCTTTTCCAGATGGACTGTGCTTGTTCCGTGCTTTCCTGGTGTCGGAGTTTAGCGAGGAGAACATAGCTTTCTACCTGGCCTGTGAAGACTACAGGATAACCAAGCCCTCCTCAAAGCTATCAGCTACAGCTAAGAAGATCTATGAGGAGTTTGTCTGCAGTGACGCACCAAGAGAGGTAACTATCAATATATATATACAATTCATCAATTATATCTACATACAGAGTATGTTTGTAGAGGAATCCGTAGATTGGATATACGCTACATAAACACATGCACACACACACAAAATAATATACTCATTGTGCACAAACAATACCCAATAAGACATTGTTTCAAGTAAAACACATAGTAATAAAATTTCCCATCCTCTTCCCCCAGGTCAACCTCGACCATGAGACCAAAGCCATCACCAAGAAGAATCTGGAACACCCCAGCCAGTCCTGTTTCAGCCTGGCCCAGGAGAAGATCTATGCCCTGATGGAGAAAGACTGCTACCCTCGCTTCCTCAAGTCCACCACCTACCTGGAGATCAGTCGGCAGGTCAAATCCGGTTAAGAGCAGTTATGGCTTGTTAAGACTGGTTAAGGCTGGTTGATGCTTGTTAAGACTGGTTAAGGCCAAACTGCAGGTGGTGAATGAGACACAAGGAAGAAGTCCATGGGAGACATGCTGAAAAGGACACACTGGAAACCAGGTGGTCTCACTAGGGTCCTCCTCAGTGGAGGAAGGGTCCTGTGCTGCTGGGTCAGAAGTATGGAGGGGGGGACTGAAGATGTATACTAGATTGAACTGGAAGTCAGTCGGAAGTTGAGACTGGAAATCTTGTCTGTGGCCTGAAGGCCGCTCACTGTGAAGATTGAAGTATCGAAGTCTGTAAAAGAGGTCTGTGAAGATTGAGGTATCGAAGTCTGTAAAAGGTGAACATGTGTCTTGAGGTCAAAGACACATCAAGAAGTTGATGTTCATGGCGTTTGAGCAGAAAGAAGAATGTGATGGAAAAGGACTGCTTTGCACAATCACTGAGAATCTGTTATAGTTTTGTATTGTCTGATGCCTGTCTATTTATTAGCAGTAATTCTGTTATAGATATGTTATTGAAATGTTTGTACTGTAGAGTGCACTGTACAGCACTGTCCTGTACCATTCCACAACATTTTTTATATTTATGTGTACTTTTTTTTATACCCAGAACTCCTTATGTGAGAGGAAATTATTTGAATAAAATCGGAACTATATTAAACAACATGATAGGAAGTTTTTACTCTATTCATTTTCTTTACCAGATCAAAAACCACAGCAATTATCAGATCCAGCTTTCTTATATGTTCAACATTCAATAAGATGACACATGAAACATACAAAGATCTCCGTACATTGAAAGGGAAAGGCGACAGAGGATTAAAAAAAATGACTCTATGAAAAGATAATCACCACCCACTGCTACCCCCTGGGCACACACTGGTAGAATCAATGTTGTTTCAAAGTCATTTCAATGAAATTACGTTGAACCAACGTGGAATAGACGTTGAATTTACATCTGTGCCCATTGGGCACTGACCGTGCACCATAGACTCAAATCAAATCAAAAATCAAATGTATTTATATAGCCCTTCTTACATCAGCTGATATCTCAAAGTGCTGTACAGAAACCCAGCCTAAAACCCCAAACAGCAAGCAATGCAGCAAGCAATTAGACTCCTATCTAATTGGGATGAACCCCTTGCCTCCGAGTCGCAGGGCTCTTGTGTATGTGGGGGGTAGACTGAAGGAACGTCTGGAATAGCGAATTCTCCACTACACTCTGCCTCCGAGGTGTTTTCCCTGTATGCAGCTGCCGAGAGCGTGGGCTGGCCGTGGTCTCCATGGAGACTAGCGATCACCCATTATACACCTCTTCAGGTTTGCTTACCTCAGCTCGCCCACGAGTGAACTGCTCAGAGCCATGGTGACTCACATCACATACCCTCCTTCTCTTCCACCACTTCACCCTCCTTCTCTTCCACCACTTCTCCCTCCCTCTCTTCCCACTCTCCTCCCTCCCTGTCTTCCCCCCTCTCCTCCCACACAGCAATAAGATTTTCAGCCCGGGCCTAATATTCTAAAAGTTTATGGTTTACGCAACATTGTAACCTACGTTTGAGACGAACGCTTGGCGGTGGCTGTGTGAGAAGCGCGCCGTTATGTCTCACACAACTTTCTATGATCTCTCTACTCTGATAGACATGAACCTGCAACTCTCATCTCTCCAGTGTTGCACTTCATCATGTATTTCCTTCATAGCCACGCGAAGGGTTCTGAACGACCTGCAGCCCCCGTTACATTGAAATACATTTGCCAAAGTTATACCATTAATGCTGTCTGTTCAGAGAGAAATGCCATCATTCAGAGTAGCCTACTACACCGCGAGAAGGCTTGTAGTTTAGCGACAGAGGATCAATAGCTGGTGATTGCAGTCCAATAACAAGGAATAGCCTACAGTCGGGAACGCGCGGCAAATATGTCAGTGAATAAACAAACAGCACGCAGACAAAACAGGCATTTCGCAATATTTCAAATCCAATTGAGGGAAAACACAGGTTGGAAAGCGAATGGCTCCTGCTAAAAAGAGAAGACTCTGTGTTGTAGGCTACCAAAATATTTGATCAACTTCCAAATATTGTTTTACAAAAGAGAGATAGGCTTTTGGCACGAGCACATCGGCCATCACCAGTGAGTGATCTGTGCATCATTGGGTGAGTCAGTGAAACTGGAAAGCATTTTTAGGACTATCATTTCCTCCTCATATTGTAAGAACGCAATATATCTTCACACACATCTTTAAAAAAGATTCTGGCAAAGACTCAAGTCATGTAGAATGGTAGAATTGCATGAAATGTGTTTATAAAAGGCCAACATTTTCCTGGACATTATGCTACTAAACGTTTCCCATGTGTGCCACCTCTATAACTGCCTCTACTCTACTGTTCTGAGCCTCTACTCTACTGTTCTGTGCCTCTATGCTACTGCTCTGTGCCTCTACTCTACTGCTCTGTGCCTCTACTCTACTGCTCTGTGCCTCTATGCTACTGCTCTGTGCCTCTATGCTACTACTCTGTGCCTCTACTCTACTGCTCTGTGCCTCTATGCTACTACTCTGTGCCTCTACTCTACTGCTCTGTGCCTCTACTCTACTGCTCTGTGCCTCTATGCTACTACTCTGTGCCTCTACTCTACTGCTCTGTGCCTCTATGCTACTACTCTGTGCCTCTACTCTACTGCTCTGTGCCTCTATGCTACTACTCTGTGCCTCTATGCTACTACTCTGTGCCTCTACTCTACTGCTCTGTGCCTCTACTCTACTGCTCTGTGCCTCTATGCTACTGCTCTGTGCCTCTACTCTACTACTCTGTGCCTCTACTCTACTGCTCTGTGCCTCTACTCTACTGCTCTGTGCCTCTATGCTACTACTCTGTGCCTCTACTCTACTGCTCTGTGCCTCTACTCTACTGCTCTGTGCCTCTATGCTACTGCTCTGTGCCTCTACTCTACTACTCTGTGCCTCTACTCTACTGCTCTGTGCCTCTACTCTACTGCTCTGTGCCTCTATGCTACTACTCTGTGCCTCTACTCTACTGCTCTGTGCCTCTATGCTACTGCTCTGTGCCTCTACTCTACTGCTCTGTGCCTCTACTCTACTGCTCTGTGCCTCTATGCTACTACTCTGTGCCTCTATGCTACTACTCTGTGCCTCTACTCTACTGCTCTGTGCCTCTACTCTACTACTCTGTGCCTCTACTCTACTGCTCTGTGCCTCTACTCTACTGCTCTGTGCCTCTATGCTACTGCTCTGTGCCTCTACTCTACTGCTCTGTGCCTCTACTCTACTGCTCTGTGCCTCTATGCTACTACTCTGTGCCTCTACTCTACTGCTCTGTGCCTCTATGCTACTGCTCTGTGCCTCTACTCTACTACTCTGTGCCTCTATGCTACTACTCTGTGCCTCTACTCTACTGCTCTGTGCCTCTATGCTACTGCTCTGTGCCTCTACTCTACTGCTCTGTGCCTCTATGCTACTGCTCTGTGCCTCTACTCTACTACTCTGTGCCTCTATGCTACTACTCTGTGCCTCTACTCTACTGCTCTGTGCCTCTATGCTACTACTCTGTGCCTCTACTCTACTGCTCTGTGCCTCTATGCTACTACTCTGTGCCTCTACTCTACTACTCTGTGCCTCTACTCTACTGCTCTGTGCCTCTATGCTACTGCTCTGTGCCTCTATGCTACTACTCTGTGCCTCTACTCTACTGCTCTGTGCCTCTACTCTACTGCTCTGTGCCTCTATGCTACTACTCTGTGCCTCTACTCTACTGCTCTGTGCCTCTATGCTACTACTCTGTGCCTCTATGCTACTACTCTGTGCCTCTACTCTACTGCTCTGTGCCTCTACTCTACTACTCTGTGCCTCTATGCAAATGTGATGAAATGCTTTAGTATAAAGGCTGTATTTGTTATGCGTTCCACTACCTCAGAACTCGCCAGGTCATCCCACTCTCGCGCTCACTTTTTGTTCCGGCTCCTCCCAATTTACACATTAAGCACTCGGTAATCCTTTATTTTAATGGTAAGTCTCTATTTTTAAACTGGGTAAATCAAGATGTAGCCGAGACCTATTCACAATACAGGTGAATGCATATTCAATAGGACTGTGTGCATACACTGAGTTGTTGAGATTGTTTTGGCTGATTTCACGAGGCTACAGATGAAAAACAATCTGTTTACCTTCCATTTGGGACTTATTTTATTTTACTGATTAACATTTGCAAAGAAGCAATCTCTTCTTTTTTTTAAGTGTGCGCTGACTCTTTAAGACCCATGATGTCATTCACACACAAAGTCTGTTCGAGACTCGAGCAAAGATGATCTCTTGACTGGGAGAGACACTAGTCGAGTCGGGGGAGACGAAGTGAATGAATAGCGTTTTTCGTGACAATCAGCAATATTTTTGCATTATGGTTTGCATCATCACAAATAAGCTACTGGGGTAGTGAATTGATGTTGGCTTCCGCTGTAAGCTAGCAAGGAAATTAGCCTACAAGCTGGAAGCTACCGGTATCTTGCATTTTAGGCTAGTGTTCTAGCCTGTACTGGACATTGTTTTGGGAACACTAATAATCAGTTGCAACATTTCTACAGCCGTGTTACATTATTAAAGTGTGTTAACTTCTGTGCAGCATAAGTGGCGATGCAGCCCAGACTCCCAGGTAGTTTGCTGGTTCCTCATGGCAGGCTAGAGCTAGCAATGAGGAAGTGGAGCAGACAGCCATGGTGCACCCGCTCTATCGAGACATCGGCTGCGCTGATAGACAGATTTGGTCCTCTCTGAATTAGTGGACAACGTGAGACACATTCTAGTGCAGAACCGTTTTTCTTGTTCTAGTATGGGAAAAGTACAGAAGTGTCGGGTGTACCGTGCAACACTAGTATGGGAAAAGTACAGAAGTGTCGGGTGTACCGTGCAACACTAGTATGGGAAAAGTACAGAAGTGTCGGTGTACCGTGCAACACTAGTATGGGAAAAGTACAGAAGTGTCGGGTGTACCGTGCAACACTAGTATGGGAAAAGTACAGAAGTGTCGGTGTACCGTGCAACACTAGTATGTTTACAGTTCATAGTATTCCAATGAAAAAATGATTGATTGATTGATTAAATGGTTCCTCTCACTTGATTTTACAGGGAAAACCCATATTTAGCTAGTATGAGGGTCAAACAGTATGTTTAGCGTTCATCTTGGTTGACTGATTACAGCTACTGTGTCTTGGTCAAAGGCCTTGACATTCTAAAAGCATCATTTTTTGGACAAATCACTCACTCAACCGTAAACCTCATCTCAACTGGATCTATTATTGAATAATGTGTTTAATTGAGCAAGTTGAAGAGACTTAACTGCTGGGTGCCACCCTAGATAGCAAGCTATCATGGTCAAAACTGGAGACTCATATCTCCCTCACTAGCTTTAAGCACCAGCTGTCAGAGCAGCTCACAGATCACTGCACCTGTACATAGCCCACCTGTAATTAGCCCATCTATCTACCTACCTCATCCCCATACGGTATTTATTTCTTTATCTTGCTCCTTTGCACCCCAGTATCTCTACTTGCACATTCATCTTCTGCACATCTACCATTCCAGTGTTTTAAATGCTATATTGTAATTACTTCGCCACCATGGCCTATTTATTGCCTTAACTCCCTTATCTTACCTAATTTGCAGTCACTGTATATAGACTTTTTGTTTTCTTTTGTTCTACTGTATTACTGACTGTATGTTTGTTTATTCCATGTGTAACTCTGTGTTGTTGTATGCGTCGAATTGCTATGCTTTATCTTGGCCAGGTCACAGTTGTAAATGAGAACTTGTTCTCAACTAGCCTACCTGGTTAAATAAAGGTGAAATTAAAAAAACATATAAGCTCAATGGTTACTAAAATGGGAAAAGGTGTTGCTTTGCTTTCTTGATATCCCAGTCAACCAGACAGGTCCTAGTTTTGTCTCACCTGGACTACTGTCCAGTTGTGTAGTCAGGTGCGGCAAAGAAGGACATAGACAAATTGCAGTTGGTCCAAAACAGAGCAGCACGTTTTGCACTTAAATGTACACTGAGGGTGAATGTCAGTAACATGCATGTCAATCTCTCCTGGCTCAAAGTGGGAGGGGAGATTGATTGCATCACTATAGGTCTTTGTGTGAGATGTTGATGTGTTAAAGGTAACGATTGTCTGTTCAAGCTGTTCAGACATTCATCGGTATCACACAAGACATGTAACCACTGGTCTCTTCACAGTCCTCGGGTCCACAACAGAGGCTGGGAAGCTCACAGCATTAAATGGAACCATGACTAAATGGAACTCTTTGCCACCCCTGGTAAATCAACATAGCAATAAAACCAGATAAAAGAGCACCTTATGGCACGACGGGGACTGTGAAGAGACAGACAGTTTTATGTATTTTGTATTGTATTATGTAGGGCTGAGCAGTATACCCGTATTTTACAATATACCGGTATTGCTGCACGGACCGGTTTGAGTTTTTCTATAAGGGTATTTGAATGTTTGGTTTGTTAAATGTGATACACTGTGTGTAATGTCCATTTTTATAGTTTACTTTGCTACTTGAGTCATCTCTTTCCGCTCTCTCTCTCTCCATGCGACTTTCTACACAAACCTGGCACCACCCGCTGTTACTCAAGGAGCGCGTTTGTTGTTCCTCGACCCCGAGACTCTTGCGTTCATTCTACATGGTCATGCAGCACATGCAACACGATGCTGTTTTCACTTTGCTTGTTAATAGAGATCCACTAGCGTTCTATAATTACACTATTTGTAGTTTCTGTTTCTTACATCTGCAAACAGCTAGATTGTCTTTTCTTAGCAAGTTGGGCCTAAATCGTGTTAGCCGATAATGCTAATTGCTAGTTAGTTTGCTCTGTACTGAGTCAGAGCAAATGTAATTAGCTATACAGCCTGTTAATACCAGTGATGGTGTAGACCTAAATCAGCATGTTGTTTGTGCAACAGTATCTTCTAAATCAAAGAGGCATACATGAAGCATGAATATGTTATCTACATGAAGTAGCTAAGAGAAAACATTTAATGTACGCAAAGATTATAGGGTCCCCACGGAAACACTGATCAACACTTTGGTCCCTACCCTGTCACAGTAACTCCACCCTGGCATTTTCATTCGTTGTCATGTCAAACAATACTGTATTCAAATTGTCCACTATTATATTCTAACTATAGAATTAGAATATTCATTATATTTCCATGATTCTGACAGTTCACCCAAGTCTTTTGCTCTAAATTGCAAGTCAAATCACAGTTGCAACATTTGGTAAAAAATGTGTCTTAGATTGTTTGCCTATATTGTGCAGCCATAAGTGGCAGTGTGGAAATGATCTCAAACGAGTGCAGGAAATGCAGAAATTGATGAAAATGCTGCATTTTCTGGAGGGTTGACCCATTGAAATCACTTAGAATGTATGTGTTGCCACCGTATGGTCACACACTACTCATAAAGCAAATGTAGCACTTCTTTATTAAAAAAACAAATGCAGTCATACCGTCCAATTTCTTTAAAATACCGTGATATGAAATTTTGCCATGTCGACCAGCTCTAGTATTATGTATGGGATACATGGTTAGGATACGACTTTAATATGTGGTTGTCTTGCATGGCTATCTCCAGATGAATGCACTAGCTGTGGGTTGCTCTGGATGGGAGCGTCTGCTGAGTGGCTCAATGTAAATGTAGTGCTGTATATTGATGTATTTTATTTATGTTGTTTCATGTTTGGACCCCAGGAAGAGTTGCTGCTGCCCGGCAGCAGCTAATTGGGGATCCTAATAAATACAAAAAAATCCCCTACTAGAAAGTTCCCCAAATGTATTTCCACGAAGATCCACCTAGACTGAGGGCCATTCCAATGACCTTCAACCCATTCAGCAGATACTCTAAACCACGTGTCTAACCTAATTGTCCTTTAGTCAGACATAGACCAGAAGGAAGTAGCCGTGACTCACTTGTGGGTCTCAGACCACCATTTATCAAACACTGCCCTTAGTGTCCCTCTTATTGTGACCAAGAGGATGTATCACTCACTACGCCATCCCCAAGGGAATAATTACTGATTTCAGCTACTGGAAGAACCTCCCTCTTACAGTATTAAACTCGTTACCACTACTCTGGAGAGAAGTCAACTATGTCTTTCCAGGGTAACAGTAATACAGTAGTAATAGTGATTCCTTTGAGTAGCCTACTCTAACTCTCTGCCTCATTGTGGTGAGATGGATGGGAAAGAAATGCACTTTTCAATACTAGTTCACTGCAACTACGCAAACCGTTTATGATCCGTTTCTAAATAAGTGACTAATCGCATTTTTCTTCAGAGTTTTTATTCTTGGATTGGTTTTCCACGTTAGCATCATTCTCAGCACTAAGCTGTGAATAGCCTCGTAATGTGAAGGATTCATGGTCCAATTTGGAATTGTTTACGAAACCGTTTCTTGGAGCTTCATGGGTAGGGCCAGGAGTGTTTCCCTGACCACGTGACCGGACCAAGTAAAACTCTGGGCCCATGTTGGAGGTTTAGAGAGAGTCCTCGGGCAATGGGGATAGGAGTTTTTCCTGGTCAAGAAAACATGAGTTCCCTGTACAGAATCGTATAGATCTGATTACTACTGATTCCCTGATAAACATTACTTAGCATTAAAAAAGACCATCTCTGTCACGACTTCGACCGAGGCAGGCTCTCCTTCCCGTTCGGGTGGCGTTCGGCGGTCGTCGTCACCGGCCTATTAGCTGCCACTGATCCTTTTCTCCCCCTCCCTATGTGTTTATTGGGTTCACCTGTTTTGTATTAGGGTTAATTAGTTGGGCTTATTAGTCAGCCGGCCCGCACGTTTCTTTGTGCGGGATTGTTTGTTTGTAAGTAGTGGTGTTGGTTTTGTGCTACGTGTTTACTGGACTGTGTTCGTTTCCCCCGTGTCTGGGGTTGGTTAAGAAGTATACCCAGTGTGTTAGTAGGGTGGCCTAGTTTGTCCGTGTTCATTAAAGAACATTTGTATTTGCACCTGCTGTTTCCTGCGCTTTGACTTCACACTCCGACACCCAGGCCTTACAATCTCCATTCTATCTCGCCTTCTTCTTCTGATACTGTGTGGGAGTTGTGGGAGAAGACATCCCTTTGGGGACCTGTGAGAAATAAATAAACCACAGAGAGATCAGCTGCCAAGACTGTGATTTCTGAGATTTCAAAATAAAAGCTTACTCATGAAAAACATCCAACGTTAGACCAATTCACTGAGACACAGCGGACCAATTGGATTTTATTTTATTTTGATTTATTTGAAGAAAAGTCCAACCTATGTTGGAACATTGACTTAGATTTTATTTGATGAAATGGTTTCAAATCCACCCACAGACACACAGACAGACAGACAGACAGACAGATAGATAAACATCTTGTGTTATGTGCGTATTCTTTTACCAGGTACAGATGGAATGTCTACCAATTGCATGCCCATCTTTTTGTGAGAAATTACACTGGTCACTCATAACATTTATAAAGTATATATATAGCGATCACTTTAGATTAGGGACTTCAAAAATACTTTACTAATGATTAGTAGATGGTTTATAAATGTGAGAGTAATGATTAATAAATGGTGAACACAATCTATAAAAGCCTTATAACGGTTTTATAACGGTCCTTTAAAATAAAGTGTTACATATCGTGGACTTTGAGGAGTTGCCAGTAAATCTGAAGCAGGTACACGGAACAAAAGAGTAACAAGCCCATTATAGTAAGGGCTTGATCGGTACAAATCAGACACAATGGACATGTTTAATAAATAGCTGGCTTACAAGTGGTGCTTCATATGATTTCACCCTTCCCTTTAAGAAAAACATGATGTATTTGATGTGGGAAGAGCTGTTGAAAACACAGACCCATCATGGTAACCAGGTTACTAGGGGAACCAAGCCGATTGTAAGAAAAGTCTGTGTTTTGCTATAAACAGTCCCTATCAAAAGGGATAATCAATGTTTAATGTTTGCCTCATTACTGAATATGTAGCGCTGGTTGCCTCTGCTCTGGCGTCTGATTGTAATTATGTTCACATTACTCACAGTATGACATTTACATTTGGAGGGTGATTGCTCCCCCCCAAGGCTTAAATTGACTTACTGGAATGAGCATAGGTTCCAGAAGGTAGTCAGGTCCTGGAAATGTGTTGGATTATCCTTGAAATACATGTTCAAAATAATACTCATAATATACTTGAAATAATCATATGAAAGATAATTTACTTAAATTGTTAAAATTACAGCCCCAGAGGTTTGCAACGAGTTCTTATCACGTTATAAATGTGTATTCAAACTCTGGAAATAGTGTTTGTCATTGAGTGTTCATGGATTTTTTTATTTTATGGATTATATTTAGGCACACTCGCAGGACTCTACACGCTCACACACACTGTCACTCCAACACACACACACACACACAACATGCACACACATTTATACTTACTCTACACACTCAAAAACAATCATAATACACTGCTGCTACTCTGTTTATCATATATCCTGATGCCTAGTCACCTTACCCCTATACATATCTACCTCATTGTACATATGGGATTGGAACTGACCCTGTATATAACTTCTTACTTTCTTGTGTTCTTCTTATTTCCTATTCTTATTTTTGTTCTATCTTGTTTTTAGTGCTACATTGATATTGATTGCTGCGTTGTTGGGGTTAGAGCTGCAATAAAGGCATATCACTGTACTTTCACTGTACTCACGTGAAAATTAAGGGTTGGCTGTAGCAGTGAAGGAAGGGTTGGCTGTAGCAGTGAAGGACGGGTTGGCTGTAGCAGTGAAGGAAGGGTTGGCTGTAGCAGTGAGGGAAGGGTTGGCTGTAGGAGTGAAGGAAGAGTTGGCTGTAGCAGTGAAGGAAGGGTTGGCTGTAGCAGTGAAGGAAGGGTTGGCTGTAGCAGTGAAGGAAGGGTTGGCTGTAGCAGTGAAGGAAGGGTTGGCTGTAGCAGTGAAGGAAGGGTTCCTTTAGCATTGAGGGAAGGGTTCCTGTAGCATTGAAAGAAGGGTTGGTTGTAGCATTGATGGAAGTGTTGGCTGTAGCAGTGAGGGAAGGGTTGGCTGTAGTAGTGAAGGAATGGTTGGCTGTAGCAGTGAGGGAAGGGTTGGCTGTAGCATTGAGGGAAGGGTTGGCTGTAGCATTGAGGGAAGGGTTGGCTGTAGCAGTGAGGGAAGGGTTGGCTGTAACATTGATGGAAGGGTTGGCTGTAACATTGAGGGAAGGGTTGGCTGTAACATTGATGGAAGGGTTGGCTGTAACATTGAGGGAAGGGTTGGCTGTAACATTGATGGAAGGGTTGGCTGTAACATTGAGGGAAGGGTTAGCTGTAACATTGATGGAAGGGTTGGCTGTAACATTGAGGGAAGGGTTGGCTGTAGCATTGAGGGAAGGGTTAAATTCAGTTGAAATATATGTCATGCAGTTTTTGTGTTTACGACAAGGGTGGACATGAAAATGAAATATCTTTGTGAACATCTCATAGTTAACGTGTTTTAATAAAACGTACAACACTAAATCAGAGCAAGTTATGTTTTTAAAGGATTTTGTGACATATTGCGTGGCCAGATCCCAGAGGGTGAATGACCCCCTACATGGGTTCATGTCCTTTGGGATATAACTAATGTGATATCAACATGAGCCACACAGATGTCTCTTCTCTCTAACTCTGTGAACCTTCAGCTGGACTTCCAACACACTGTCTGATTGGCTGGCCCGTCTCCTCTTCTTTAGGCTCTTGGCCAATAAGCTGTCTCTATATAGCATTACATTCTTGTAGGCGACAGCAAAACTTGAGGACAGACCTTTTCACAGTGATTCTACAGACAAACTAATAGTGTTAGGCATAGAGAATGTGTAAAGGGTTTGCAGTCTTACAGCAAACATGTCTTGAGAGGTGAGTGCAGTTTTATATGAACATTCTGTCCAGATAGTATATATTCTGAATGAATGTTCACCTTGTAGGCTATGTCAATACATACTCCATCTCTTTCCGATACAACAGTTTAATCTTAGGGCTCTGTTTGATTGATTATTTGTTAATTCTATGTAGGTTTTTGCCTCTCTGCAGTGCGTTTGCTTTACATGGTGCTCGATCACCATCTTTAAAATCATGCCAACAGTTTAACACTTAAACCCTGTTTAGTTGTTTAACTGTTCTTTTACACTTTTTTAACACTTGTTGTTTAACACTTGTTTAAAGCTTTAACACTTGTTCTCCTGACTCCTAATGTTTGCCTGGAAATATACAGTATATCTGTTCTTATCAAATGTTCCCTATTCACTTTTTAGAATATTTTTTTGTGTTGAGAATCTGCTTACTAAGACTGATCTGAGTGATTCTGATTCAAACGTCAGACAATAAATGACTCTTTGAGTGGATGGTATGCCAGATTGTCACATTCTCCGTATTCTTCTAGAGCTAAACATATCAAGGTGAAGTTTGGTACCCTGCTCCAGAGGCCAGACCATGAACACACTGAGGATGTCATCCCCTTTCAGAAGAAACCTGAGAAGGTCATCCCTCTTCAGAAGAAACCTGAGAGATGTCTGGAGACACCTCAAAAGTATGACAGGTAATGGAGAAACTTTCAGAATAAGTCATTGGCCATGTTCGATATCTGTCTTACCTATATTTCTTACATACTGTGTACTAATTGTACTGCGAACATATAAACATCAGGTTGTTATTTTACCTGATCGGTGTGGTCAGCATTTAACTGCACACTTTTGTCCACTCTAAAATAATTCCAAACAGTGCACTGTGCACCCGCCATTTTCAGCCAGTCATCTCTGCCTTATGCAACATTTCAGTGTTCAAAATTGAACCACACCGCATTCTAGAGCAACATTTTTAAGTCTATTTGCTATTTTTTCATGCCTCTGAAAGACAGAAATTATAAATGATGGTGTGATAGCCTACATTTTTTTGCCATCTTTTTTTTTGCAATAATTGTAATTATTCTGATAGGCTCATGTTTTACCGGTGTGGCATACCCCCAATATGTATTTTTCTGGGACTCAGTACCAGCTAACTTTTACCCCTGGTCACAATGATAAAATGTAAACACAACTGGAGGCACCTCCTCATATTTGGAGACGGGACGACAGCTTCACGATAGCTAGCGAAAGAGTGTAGAAAACTTTGGTAACTAATTGTAAATAACTTTAGGTGGCTAGCTAAGCATCTTTTGCTTGTCTACCCATCCACATCCCTCTGGCCAAACGTCATGCCCACTAACTTCTCTTCTCCACAATGATGTATGGAGCGATCGATAGAGCAGCGAAATTCAATTCAGGATGAGACGTCTGGCAAAAGCATTTTGGCTGTGGAGCAAAGCAATTCACTTACAATTAATTAGCAACCGCACCACTCTTTGATAGCAAATGTGACCCAAAACAGCAAGGTGTCTCCAGAAATGAGGTGTCTCCAGAAATGAGGTGTCTCCAGAAATGTTTACTTTTTGATGTTCTATGACATCTTCACTTTGCAGATTGTTATTCTGATATTGAAGCTTAAAATGTTTTTGCCAACATGATGTTTATACACTATATATACACAAAAGTATGTGGACACCCCTTCAAATTATTGAATTCGGCTATTACAGCCACACCCGTTGCTGACAGGTGTATAAAATTGAGAACACAGCCATGCAATCTCCATAGATTTGATCTTAGTCCTGTATTGACGCTTTGCCTGTTTGATGGTTCGTCGGAGGCCATAGCGGGATTTCTTATAAGCTTCTGGGTTAGAGTCCCGCTCCTTGAATCCATGGCTTCTGGTTTGGGTATGTACGTACGGTCACTGTGGGGACGACGTCATCGATGAACTTATTGATGAAGCCAATGACTGATGTGGTGTACTCCTCAATGCCATCGGAGGAATCGCGGAACATATTCCAGTCTGTGCTAGCAAAACAGTCCTGCAGCTTAGCATCTGCTAAGGAGGATATAATTATGGTCCGATTTGCCAAATGGCAATTGTACATCGTCATGGTGACAGTAATACAGTTACGTTTGCAAAGATTGGTAAATTCTGAGTCAAAGTAAAGAGATGCACTTTGAGCGCACATCAGTGGAGAATACAACAGTAGCAGAATATTATGTTTGTTATAGAAGTCTTCTGTACTTGTTATTGCAGTTCATGGCATTAAGATCTAATCCGCATTTTGGGAAACAGCGCCATGTTCGCCCCCAGCGCCTTTGTTATTGTTTTTGTTTTGTTGATGTAGCGGAGGAGAAATGGAAGAGAGGAGCGCGGTAAGCATGGTAGAAAATCTGCCGTACATATTCTGCTGTTCTATGACGTGTGCAATGATGTCCGAGTGGAAAAATACAGTGTTTGTTGTTTGCAGTAATTTCTTTGTTATTATAATATCATAAACGGACAAGGCAGTTTCACCAATTATGTGAAATAATTTACCCACACGACCCAACCCTACAGAGACAATTAATATTGTAAAAGCTCAAATGTTGAATGAAATACCTGTCATTATATTTACAAATTCATGTTCTGCAGTGTTATGTTTCTACATTGTGAAAAAGCACATTTTCCATTGTGATACATTACTTTGGAAACTGTAGACTGTCTCTTTAAGAACGTATATGACAAAAAACTAAACTAATAAAAAATACATTTTGCTTTCAACCAAGCCTTAATTTAAGTTGCCAAAAATGAGGATGAACAGGATTTGCCTGAGTCATTTAAAGGTGCGAAGAGGATTTGCCTGAGTCATTTAAAGGTGCGAAGAGGATTTGCCTGAGTCATTTAAAGGTGCGAAGAGGATTTGCCTGAGTCATTTAAAGGGTGCAACACAAATAATTGTACACAAAAGGAGCCGAATTCTTTAGAAATTTGGCTGCTCTGGAAAAGATCTGATGTGATTGGTCAAAAGACCAATTTGTGGAAGAAATATCATAATTGGGCTGCCTAGTTCAACATACACGCACACGCACACACACCCACACGCTCACACACACCAGCAGCATACCACCCTGCGTCCCACTGCTGACTTGACTCTGAAGTTAATCAGGATCGGTCCCTGGATGAGAGATCAGATGCTGCTGGAAGTGGTGTTGGAGAGCCAGTAGGAGGCCCCCTTTCCTTTGGTCTAAAAAAAATATCCCAGGGCAGTGATTGGGGACATTGTCCTGTGTAGGGTGCTGTTTTTTGGATGGGACGTTAAACAGATGTCCTGACTTTCTGTGGTCACTAAAGATCCCATGGCACTTACCATAAGAGTAAGTGTGTTGACCTGGGGTCCTGGCTAAATTCCCATTCTGGCACTCATACAATCATGGCCACTTAGTCATCCCCAGCGTCCAATTGGCTCATTCATCCCCCTGTAACTATTCCCCAGACCATTGCTGTAAATGAGAATGTGTTCTCAGTCAACTTACCTGGTAAAACAAGACATGCAAACATAAAAACACATCTCTATTTTGTGGACATCCTTTATACAACACATAATAAAATATGTCTCTTTCAAGACCATCAAGAGCAGAAGCATGGCAGTGGGGGAAGGCCCTGGACAATGTACTGACCAACAGCTGTAAGTTTCAGCAGTCATACAATGGTTAAATATCAGTATTTTGACATATTCTAATGAGACTATGTTGCAGTTAATCATTGACTCTACTTTGGTAAACTTCAAATCAGATAACGTTTACTGTATTCCTCTTCCTCTCCCTAACAGATGGCCTGGCTACTTTCAGGGGCTTCCTGAGGTCAGAGTTCAGCGAGGAGAACATTGAGTTCTGGGTAGCCTGTGAGGACTACAAGAGGACCAGAGAAACAAGCAAAATGGCAGCCAAGGCTGAGAGGATTTATAAGGAGTTTATACAGACCGGAGCCCAGTGGGAGGTTTGTTATAATTCTTTTTTTTCCCAGGGTTGTGTTCGTTAGGCACCAAACTGAAGAAAATAGACTGAAATAGGGAGGACTATCTGGACTTGTCCAATAAGAAGCTGTCACGCGGGACTAGGTTGGCGAAAGAACCAGACGCAGAGAGAGAGAGCCGCTTGGGAAAAATATTCCTTATACTTTTTCTTAACAAAAACTGAATAAGCCCGAACATCCAGGGCGCAGAGAGAACACTTGCCAAACACCCAAAATACACACACATAACAAAAAACACTTGGAAAATTACAAAACAACAAAACGACGTAGACTGACCTAAAACATGAGAACTTACAAATGCACGAAGAACGCACGAAACAGGTACAGACTACAAACCAACGCTACAGTCCCGTGTGGTACGAACATACATACAGACACGGAAGACAACCACCCACAACAAACAATGTGAAACAACCTCCCTATATATGGTTCTCAATCAGAGGAAAACGTAAAACACCTGCCTCTGATTGAGAGCCATACAAGGTCAATTAAACCTGACACTTAACATAGAACAAACACAGACTGCCCACCCAGCTCACGTCCTGACCCACTAAACACAACTATACAAAAGGAAAACAAGGTCAGGAACGTGACAGAAGCGCTCGTTTGAAGTTTTCTGTTGTGTGCCCTAATGAACACAACCCTGTTTCTGATATATTGACATAGGGATGAAATGACAATGGGCATGATGTCAATCCTCGAGCGCAATTCACCAAATTAGATGAGGACTTTAGTTTTGAAACTCTGTCAATATTGGTCTGGTAAATATTGGTCACTGAACACGTGCCAGTCTCAAGTGTCACAAGGACATTGTGTTTGGGGAAGAATTGGCTTTTACTGGGTCGTTTTATGAATAGGATGTGTTTGGGCGAGAATTTGTTTTTACTGGGTCGTGTTATGAATAGGATGTGTTTGGGGGAGAATTGGTTTTTACTGGGTCGTGTAATGAATAGGATGTGTGTTTGCTGAGTAAAGAACTGAAACGAAAAGCTTCAAAGCATCTATTGATGTGCCAGACCAGGGAATTAGTATTTACACACATTACCTATAGTATTACACACCTGGCCCACTGCGTGAGGTTATACAAAGTACAGTGGTGCTAGACTGTACAAACATTACACAAATACTGTGTTTGTTTGAGAGGTATTACCATAGTAATCAGTCAAGGATAGTCCAATGGTAAGATTAGGTAGTCTTACTGTAGAAGAGTTACGATATGATGATCGATACGATACATTACTTTATTATACATTTTCATGTAATATTCATTACAGTGCAATTTCTTATTCTAAAACAATTCATGCTATTTACTGCATCTAGAAAAGGTACATTATCTTTACTGTACTCTGTGGTCAACTTACCTACATTTTGTCACGTCCTTATTGATCTAACATACCGAATACACGTCACATACACCCAAGCTCTGTAACATAGGATACACTGAAACCTTCTCATTATAAAAGGCACTATCCCTCAAGTAATTTGATTCTAATGCTCAGCTGACTCTCTGCCTCCAACAGGTGAACATTGACCACATCACCAAGGACGTAACAGTAAGGAACTTGGGCCGACTGACTCCTATGACCTTTGACCTAGCCCAGAGACAGGTCTTTGCCCTCATGGAGAAAGATTCATACAGGAGGTTCCTCAAATCCAACCAATACCAGGAGATTATACAGTAGAAACTCAAACACTGATTGGCTAGAGTCGTGTCATCAGACTGATTGGTTGATTGATTGATTGATTGACTTGATTTATCAATCATGTCATCGGACTGATTGGAGGGTTTGTTGGGTGAATGACTGATTTATTGATTGGTCTGTTAGTCATTTTTTGGAATCTGATATTTAAATTACACACTAGCATCTATTTACCTGAACCATTATTCAACTGATACAGTGTCTAAAGGAAATAAATATTACACGCAAAACATAATTTTAGCACTGCAATGTATAAATGAATACTTCAGAAGTATGAGTGCGTGTGTGTGTGTGTGTGTGTGTGTGTGTGTGTGTGTGTGTGTGTGTGTGTGTGTGTGTGTGTGTGTGTGTGTGTGTGTGTGTGTGTGTGGTTTGAGGAAGGATGGGGAGACAATGCAGTGACAACACAAGTTAACCTCTATTCACATAACTAGCTATGCACACCGCCAACAGATGATATAGTGAGGTCATCAGAGCTTTACCTGACATGCACCACACACCTCTCAAAATAGAAAGTGTCTTCATTCATTCATTCAATTAATTCAATCTGCAATAAAAAACCATGTCAAGCTATGTAACCTTTTCCAATCTGTATAATTTATTTCACTGTTGGACATCAGTGTGGTTGCTTCCCTAGCAACCGTGGCTTCTCTTAAACCTCGTGTTCATAACTCTTATCGCCATGGCTTTGAAAATAGGCCTGGTGTCTCGAGAAGGGGCTTTCAAGCTGAAGCAAAACTGTTATACTTTGGTTGAATATAGGTCAGCTAAAGAAAGAGGACTGAGAAAATTGCACCTTTTTCAGCTGCTCTTGCCTGTAATGATAAATAATACATGAGTACAGTCAGTACCCAGACTGAAGCATTGCAGAGGAACAACCTTTGTGTCAGATTAGGGATTTGAAGGTGTTGTACAAATGTTATGCTCTTGAGCACTTGCTCATGTCACTTGAGAAGGTTTTTTTTGGGGGGGGGGGGGGGGGGGGACTGACGCTGCACTCTGTTTAGTGAGGTGTATTGATGTTTCTGGCTACTCTCTGTGCCTTGGTTCAAATATTTATTTCAGACGTCATCCCAACTCAAAATAGTCAAACCTAATTTCCATCAAGACGTGGACATTTTGTCACTACTTATTGTGTCAAACTCTAAGTGAAATTAAAAAGTGGAACTATTGTCGTCAGACCATTCGGTAGAAAGAACCATCGAGACAATTTTCTGGTCAATTTGAAATGGTGCATTATGGGTGCACTGTGGGCAATTCCACGGTCACGGAGACTCCGATTTTTCACTTTCAATTGTATGCCAAACTAAAAACCATTGATTTGAAAGTTTAACAAATCATACAACTCTATGCACAATGACTACTTTGAACAATTGCCAAAGTCAAAAAGAAAAACGTACAGGGGAGAGTGTGGTAAATTGAGGAATCTTTTACATTCAGCATCACTCTGTCAAGGGAAATATAGTATTCTTTCTAACAAAGATATCTGCATATATTTCAGGATGATGTGAATCCCCGGAAATAATCAGAATTTATGTAAACATTAAAGTTTTGAAAGCATAGCTTGTCAAAAAAAAAGTGGTATCTTGGTACAATTCACCCCGGATCAAATCCAATTTTAAAGTTCCTCCAAAAGTTCTACAGCTACACCATCGAGAGCATCTTGACTGGCTGCATCACCGCTGGGTACGGCAACTGCAAGGCACCCGACTGCAAGGTGCTACAGAGGGTAGTGAGTACAGCCCAGTACATCACTGGGGCCGAGCTCCCTGCCATCCAGAACCTCTATACCAGGCGGTGTCAGTAGCAACCACCTGAGGATCTGTCTTTTACAGCCATCTATAAGTAATCATTTAATACAGTTAAAATGTTTACAAATTAGATGTGCTGAAACGAAAGCAACTTCCAAAAATGAACACTCAGATTATAGTGATATTATGTCTGATCTCAAAAAACTATGTAAAGTATATATAGAGGTGTAATCTAGAGCCAAACCTGTTGATTTCTTTTCCTAAATATTTGGTCAAATGATTAATTGTATGTATGGTTTCCTAGAAACAACTTATTAACCCACTCTCCCCTACTGAAAAACGGTGCCGATGCAAAGTTAGTATCTGCACAGTTTTTCCTGTAAATGTGTTTTTGTACAATTTTCTGTGGAAATTATTAATTAAAAGTAGTCATTGTGCATTAAGGTCTATGGTTTGTTAAACATTGAACATCAATGGTTTTTGTTTGTTATACATTTTAAAGTGAAAACTCTTGAGTCTCAGCGTAATCTGTTACCATGGAATTTCCCCCTATTTAATGAATCCGACATTTGTTATAATGTTGTTGAGGTTTGTCAACATGTCTAATACAGAGATCTAGCGCCATCCTCTGGACACTGAGAGAACAGGCCGGTATCAACTGATAAGCATCAGTTGCTTTTGCAAAAAGATATGCGGCATGACTCATGACCCATAAAGGACAATAACATCAACAAATGCTGTCATAACTAGAGTAGGGCCTACTGTAACAATAAGGTTTGTACCATGAAAATGCCACTCAAAGGAAGGGATGGATTGTCATTCACATTCGACAATTTTTTTGCATCTCAAAGTATTTCTAATATAAAATAGTTTTCTCCCAGACTTGTCTCTTGTGATGGACATTTCTCTTTGTGGTTACTGAGATAGAGACTTTTGAGGAGATGGGAAACTCCATTGGTATTAATTGCCCTGCGTCGTCAATGGGCCGTGCGGTGTATTCTGGGCGATACTGGGAGGAGTGAATGGGAGTCAATTGGGCACTAGCTCAAAAACACAACATTAGCATGAATTACTACAACATTACAAATATTTTCCGAGTTGTGAGATAATTAACATTGTGCAGACACAGATCCTCTCATAACATACTTTCAAGAGGTGAGGAGGAGGATTATTTAAGATACTCTTTGAAGATGTAGGGTTTCAGATGATAGCGGAAGATGGGCAACGACTCTGCTGTCCTAATTTCAGGGGGAAGCTGGTTCCACCATTGGGGTGCCAGGACAGAGGAGAGCTTGGACTGGGCTGAGCGGAAGCTGCCCTCCCGTAGGGGTGGGAGGGCCAAGAGACCTGAGGTGGCAGGACAGAGAAGAGCTTGGACTGGGCTGAGCGGAAGCTGCCCTCCCGTAGGGGTGGGAGGGCCAAGAGACCTGAGGTGGCAGGACAGAGAAGAGCTTGGACTGGGCTGAGCGGAAGCTGCCCTCCCGTAGGGGTGGGAGGGCCAAGAGACCTGAGGTGGCAGGACAGAGAAGAGCTTGGACTGGGCTGAGCGGAAGCTGCCCGCCCGTTGGGGTGGGAGGGCCAAGAGACCTGAGGTGGCAGGACAGAGAAGAGCTTGGACTGGGCTGAGCAGAAGCTGCCCCCCCCCCCCCCCCCCCGCCCCCGTAGGGGTGGGAGGGCCAAGAGACCTGAGGGGGCAGGACAGAGTGCTCGAGTTGGGGTGTAGGGTTTGAGCATAACCTGCAGGTAGGCACCATGGTCTTGTAGTGGATGCAAGCTTCGACTGGAAGCCAGTGGAGTGTACGGAGGAGTGGGGTGACATGAGAGAACTTGGGAAGGTTGAAAACCCGGCGGGCTGCATCGCTCTGGATAAATTGCAGGGGTTTGATGGCACAAGCAGGGAGCCCAGCCAACAGCGAGTTGCATTAGGCCAGATGGGAGAGGAGAAGTGCCTGGATTAGGACACGCCGGGAGGGCAGGCCTTCCCCGGGAGAAAGACCAGTTCCATCTTGTCGAGGTTGAGCTTGAGGTGGTGGGCCGACATCCAAGTTGAAATATCTGCCAGGCACGCAGAGATGCAAAGCCACCTGGGTGTCAGAAGGGTGAAAGGAGAAAAGCAGTTGAGTGTAATCCGCAATGCAATGATAGGAGAGACCATGTGAGGATATGACTTGGTGTATAGAGAGAAGAGGAGAGGGCCTCGAACCGATCCCTAGGGGACACAGTTAAATAAAGGTTAAGTAAGTAAGACACCAGTAGTGAGAGTACGTGGTGCAGACACAGATCCTATCCACGTCACCTGGTAGGCGCGGCCTGCCAGGTAGGATGCAATCCAATAGTGTGCAGAGCCTGAGACTCCCAGACCTGAGAGGGTGGAGAGGAGGATCTGATGGTTCACGTTGTCGGAAGGCAGTGGATAGATCTAGGAGGATGAAAACAGAGGAGAGTCAGCATTGGCAGAGCGGAGAGCCTCCGTGACACAGAGAAGAGTCAGCTTTGGCAGTGTGGAGAGCCTCCGTGACACAGAGGAGAGTCAGCTTTGGCAGAGCGGAGAGCCTCCGTGACACAGAGAAGAGTCAGCTTTGGCAGTGTGGAGAGCCTCCGTGACACAGAGGAGAGTCAGCTTTGGCAGAGCGGAGAGCCTCCGTGACACAGAGAAGAGTCAGCTTTGGCAGAGCGGAGAGCCTCCGTGACACAGAGAAGAGTCAGCTTTGGCAGAGCGGAGAGCCTCCGTGACACAGAGAAGAGTCAGCTTTGGCAGAGCGGAGAGCCTCCGTGACAGAGGAGAGTCAGCGTTGGCAGAGCGGAGAGCCTCCGTGACAGAGAAGAGTCAGCTTTGGCAGAGCGGAGAGCCTCCGTGACAGAGGAGAGTCAGCTTTGGCAGAGCGGAGAGCCTCCGTGACACAGAGGAGAGTCAGCTTTGGCAGAGCGGAGAGCCTCCGTGACACAGAGAAGAGTCAGCTTTGGCAGTGTGGAGAGCCTCCGTGACACAGAGGAGAGTCAGCTTTGGCAGAGCGGAGAGCCTCCGTGACACAGAGAAGAGTCAGCTTTGGCAGAGCGGAGAGCCTCCGTGACACAGAGAAGAGTCAGCTTTGGCAGTGCGGAGAGCCTCCGTGACACAGAGGAGAGTCAGCTTTGGCAGAGCGGAGAGCCTCCGTGACACAGAGAAGAGTCAGCTTTGGCAGAGCGGAGAGCCTCCGTGACACAGAGAAGAGTCAGCTTTGGCAGAGCGGAGAGCCTCCGTGACACAGAGAAGAGTCAGCTTTGGCAGAGCGGAGAGCCTCCGTGACACAGAGAAGAGTTAGCTTTGGCAGAGTGGAGAGCCTCCGTGACAGAGAAGAGTCAGCTTTGGCAGAGCGGAGAGCCTCCGTGACACAGAGAAGAGTCAGCTTTAGCGGTGTGGAGAGCCTCCGTGACAGAGGAGAGTCAGCTTTGGCAGAGCGGAGAGCCTCCGTGACAGAGGAGAGTCAGCTTTGGCAGAGCGGAGAGCCTCCGTGACAGAGGAGAGTCAGCTTTGGCAGAGCGGAGAGCCTCCGTGACACAGAGGAGAGTCAGCTTTGGCAGAGCGGAGAGCCTCCGTGACACAGAGGAGAGTCAGCTTTGGCAGAGCGGAGAGCCTCCGTGACACAGAGAAGAGTCAGCTTTGGCAGAGCGGAGAGCCTCCGTGACACAGAGAAGAGTCAGCTTTGGCGGTGTGGAGAGCCTCCGTGACAGAGGAGAGTCAGCTTTGGCAGAGCGGAGAGCCTCCGTGACAGAGGAGAGTCAGCTTTGGCAGAGCGGAGAGCCTCCGTGACAGAGAGAAGAGTCAGCTTTGGCAGAGCGGAGAGCCTCCGTGACAGAGGAGTGTCAGCTTTGGCGGTGTGGAGAGCCTCCGTGACACAGAGGAGAGTCAGCTTTGGCAGAGCGGAGAGCCTCCGTGACACAGAGAAGAGCAGTCTCAGTTGATTGACCCGTCTTGAAGCCTGACTGGTTAGGGTCAAGAAGATTGTTCTGAGAGAGATAACGAGAAAGTTGATCAGAGACAGCACGGTCAAGTGTTTTGGAAAGAAAAGAAAGGGATACAGGTCAATAGTTTTTGACGTCAGATGAGTCGAGTGTTGGTTTCTTGAGGAGGGGAGCGAGTAGTGGGAGAGAGAGAGTGAAGATTGCGATGGCGCTTGACCATCTGGGTAGGGGCTGAGTGGTTAGGGTTGGAGGAAAGGGAGACAGAAAGGACACAAAGTAGTCATCAGAGACCTGGAGGGGGTTGCAGTGAGATTAGTAGGTGAGCAGCCTCTAGTAAAGATGAGGTCAAGCGTATTGCCTGCCTGGTAAATGGGAGGGGACTGGGAAAGGGTGAGGTCAAAAGAGGCGAGGGGAAAGAGAGAGTTAGTGGCTAGTTGGAGGTGGTTTATTAGAATGTAAAACAATCCTCCGTTATTAAATTAAAATAATTGTTTTACTCCATGAAGTAATCCATCAGTGTACGCCGCCATCTTGTCTATTTAAAATCTTCTTTCATTGATTAAGGCAGGTAGGTGTCCACCGCAAAGTGCTGCATTCACGTTGAATGACACACCTGTCTCGATCAATGAGAAGATTTGAAATAGACAGGATGGTGACGAACACATTGTTGCATAAATAATTAGAATTATAACATTATATCATATCTACTCACAGTTAAATGGACGCACACATGACTCAACAACTTGACTAGGCCACCTACCCATGACCCGTAAACCCTTTTTCCCTCTCTTTTTTGGAAACTCACATGATGCACAAAGGCAGGGCATCAGGGGGGTGATTGGCCAACATAAGGCTTGTCAGCCATTGCCTTAAAGGCGCAGGGCCTTTTTTACGGCACATATTTAACCAGCGCCAGAGATGGAAGTGGAGACAAGACATCTCACTCGCTCCTTTTTTCTGGTTCATATACAGTCAATGAACTAAGCAGACCAGACCCAGCTGCTAATGCATCGGGGCCTATGGGAGAGCCGGAACTGTGACCATTTTTCAATGGAAAATGGCCTGCATTATTTATCCACCATGTTTGACCAGCACCACGGACAGCACTACACCAATCACACATCTGTCCTCCACGTACACTACACACAGTATGGTCTTTGCCCTGTTGGTATTGTGTAGCAAAACCATTCTGGAGGCAATTGCCTGGTTCTTGTGAATAAACTCTCATGCATCAAATTGATTCTGTGATTAGTTGTTCCCAAATAGTAGGCTAACATCTGCATAGGCTTACTTAGTTCATCTGGAGAACAATGGAGAATACAGTAGGCACATTTGAAAACAGCACCTGCACAGTTTCCAGATTATGCCACTAGATGTCATACAACCCTTATTACAGGTTTAATGTGAATTGGAGAGAGTTATATGCTACTTCTGCAAGTCCATGAGGATGATGCTATGCTCTATTCCAATGAAAATAGTGGAATCCCCCGATTTAAAAAAAAATCCAACAGCTGGTCTTCAAGCGGATTTGGATGCTGTCATTCGTCATTTGGCACGCGCGTAAACATCAGTTTTTATTCATGGATAAGGCATAAAAAAGAATTGACAACCTTGCCTTGAGAATTGTGCGTCATCTGAAACGCCACTAGACTGGCAGATATTCTAGCTCGGACGGTATCAAATTGGACCGCTAGACGCATATGGCGTTAACAGAATTCATTAGCCAATCAATCTGTCGCGCACAGTGGTTCAACCGGAATGACCGCTGGGTTCTAGGCGACTAACCAATCAAAGACCTCCATGAGTGTTGAGCGAGATGCGCGTATTTACAGTCTTCTAATACCGTTGGCATAAAACTAGTGTTGGACAAGTCGTGTATGTATCAGAAGGGCGATGCCAGGGATAACCAGGTATAATTTAGTGGATGATGCACAGGATTTGAGGATCCCCATGCACAACGAGGCGGCATTTCAGCATGGGGTCTGCTTCGAGGCAAAGGTAATATTACATAGGCTAGGAACTACAGTAGCGGCTCATCGATAAGGGTCTATAGTGTACGGATGCGCGCTGACTATATAATGAATTGATATCCAAAATTATATTTTTACAAGATGTTACGACAATGTAATGATGATAGCTAGATTGACATTTTTATTTCATTTGAATTGTGCCCTAATGTTACACTCAACAGTGTTGATTGAATTCTGTGTGTGCTTGTTGAAATGTATTCATGAATGTATTGTCCTATACCAATTTATCAAATCCATATAGACCTCCAGTAACCTACCCTTACAATTGATTCAGAATGTACCTATAAGTCCATTTGACAAGAAGCAGATGAGAACAGAATAAGAGTTCAAGACTACTTGAGTTACTAATGACAAATCTCATAACTGTGTAAATATTATAGTACATTGGCAGTCTGGAAGTGGGTCGTCCGAACAGCCGAATGGAGATAGTGGCTGCAATGAGAAGGATACGGGTAAGATACTTCAATGATCACTTTATCAATTATCTAGTTACCTGTGATGCATAATATTACATGTTTTTCTCT
The DNA here is from genome assembly GCF_016432855.1 of Salvelinus namaycush. Taxonomy (NCBI): domain Eukaryota; kingdom Metazoa; phylum Chordata; class Actinopteri; order Salmoniformes; family Salmonidae; genus Salvelinus; species Salvelinus namaycush. The sequence goes on from NC_052331.1 coordinate 34,442,909, forward strand.
CCCTTCCAGTAGTGATACTTTCGCCATATTAGGAATATTTCAATGCCTTAAAGATAAAAAGAAAACTTGGACTGTGTGTGTGTGTGCGTGTGCGTGTGCGTGTGTGTGTATGGCATGCATGTCCAATATATTTTTAAGAGATTCATATTCTACTCTCTCACGTTGGTATGGTATCTGCATATCGAACTGAACTACATCTACATATCGAATATTGCAAATCAATCATAGTATTCTAAGGTTATAAGACTATAATCTCAGTCTAAACCAACCATCTCTTCTAATCCTATCAAACCAATCCTAACCATCTCTCTATAAGGAGATATCTTTCTTAATCTTAAAACCAATATCCTTAACCATGGCTTTAAGAGACGCCCTCTCCGCTGGAGAGATGAGAAAGAGATGGCGATGGTGTCTGGCATTAATGGATACTGCAGTGGGCCAGAGTATTACAGTGTTACGGAGAGGATATAACTGCTGCAGAGTCAGCTGGGAGAGCCAAATGTTACATTTAATCAAGCCATGCCGCCGGGTCTGTGTGACACAGAGGTCAGTGTCTGTTTCACACAGAGGCTGGCCACTTCCTCGATGACGTCCAGAGAGAGACAACTCTTATAAGGAGGAAAGTGATGGGGAATATTTTTAGTGAACATACAGATGTGGGATTTAAATTTGATCACTTTTTTGTTGCTGAGAATTTTCCTGAACAGCAGGAAATGCAAGCTTGTAGTGTATTTGAGGTAAAAAGGCTTCTAGAGTTTGTAATTTACAATTTTACATTTCAGACTTGACTTGCCTTTACGAAAAATGTATCAACCCCTACAAAATATCCATTAATTATAATCCACATAATAATTCACATTTCCTGTTGCTGCAGTATTATTTTCCTGCTGTAGCAAACTGGCTCAAATTAAGATCCTACATTTTAGTGGGCGATTATAATATGGATGTTAGTACCTCAATGGACGGTAAAGGAAATCAAACTACAAACTATCACCTTCAAATTACGAATATTATTGATATATTGTAACTAGTGGATATCTGGAGGTTTTATATCCTGACCTAGTGAGATATACATGGCGGAGGCTCAATCAAGCTAGTCGTCTTGACTACTTTCTTATGTCGTTCTCGCTGGCACCAAAAGTTTTTAAAAGTGTTGATAGGGGACAGAATGTGGTCGGACCATCAAATAATTGGTACTCTTGCAGAATTTCCGCGAGGATATTCTACATTTAATCAAGCCTACTGGATGACAAATTATTTTAACCAAGACAGAATAAGTTTAACTGACTTTTTCCTACATTACATAGGTAGCAGATCCCCTTATTGTATGGGACACTTTTAAATGTGCCTTTAGAGGCCATGCTATTCAGTCCTCACCTTTATTAAAACCAAAACAATGTAGGTCAAAAGAGTTCATCCTAAAAAAGGAAATAGAGGAACTAACAGTAGAGATAGATACCAATAAAAACTGTAACAGGCACAGAATAAATTAGAGGAAAAACTCAAATAAACGGACAAACTTATTCAAGAAAGATCAAGTGTAATATATTATAAATATAAAGCAAACTAGATGGAATATAGTGAAAAATGCACCAAATTTGGTTTTTAATTTACAACATGGAAATGCAACCCAAAAATGATTTACAGAAACTTGTTACAAATGACGGAGTCATCCATGATTCACCAAACTATATTTTGAAAGAGGAAGCAAAGTGCATTAAGCATCTGTTTTCATTTCAGTCCACTCCATTTTCACTAACTGAAGTTAATTGTAAGGATTTTTTTTCTACCAATAGTGTAAAATTAACAGCTATACAGAGAGACACATGTGAAGGCCAAATTACAGAGGAGTAACTTCTAGATGCAATTCAAGTATTCAAGTCTGGGAAAACTCCAGGGCTGGATAGCATACCAGTTGAGGTACAGTACCAGTCAAAGTCTGGACACACCTACTCATTCCAGGATTTTTGTTTTTGTTTATTTTCACTATTATCTACATTGTACAATAATATTGAAGACATCAAAACTATGAAATAACACATATGGAATCATGTAGCAAACAAAAAAGTGTTAAACAAATCAAGGTAGCCAGCCGTTGCCTTGATGACCGCTTTGCATACTCCTAGCATTCTCTCAACCAGCTTTGTGAAGTAGTCACCTGGAATGCATTTCACTTAACAGGTGTGCTTTGTTAAAAGTTAATTTGTGGAATTTCTTTCCTTCTAAATACATTTGAGCCAATCAGTTGTGTTGTTACAAGGTAGGGGTGGTATACAGAAAATAGCCCTATTTAGTAAAAGACCAAGTCCATATTATGGCAAGAACAGCTCAAATAAGCAAAGACAAACGACAGTCCATCATTACTTTAAGACATGAAGGTCAGTCAATACGGAACATTTCAAGAACTTTGAAAGTTTCTTCAAGTGGCGTCGCAAAAACCATCAAGCTCTATGATGAAACTGGCTCTCATGAGGACTGCCACAGGAAAGGAAGACCTAGAGTTAGTTAGCTCATCAGAGTTAACTGCACCTCAGATTGCAGCCCAAATAAATGCTTCACGGAGTTCAAGTAACGGACACATCTCAACATCAACTGTTCAGAGGAGACTGCACGAAACAGGCCGTCATGGTAGAATTGCTGCAAATAAACCACTACTAAAGGACACCAATAATAATAAGAGACTTTCTTGTGGCAAGAAATACCATCAATGAACATTAGACCGGTGGAAATCTGTCCTTTGGTTTGATGAGTGAAGATTTTAGATTTTTGGTTCCAACCGCCGTGTCTTTGTGAGACACTGGGTAGGTGAACGGATAATCTCTTCATGTGTAGTTCCCATCGTGTAGCATGGAGTTTGGAGGTGTGATGGTGTGGGGGTGTTTTGCTGGTGACACTGTCAGTAATTTATTTAGAATTCAGCACTTTTTTTGCACTTTTTTTGCTGTTTGCTGTCACAGACTGGAACGTGTTCCGGGATTATTCCGATGACATTGAGGAATACACCACATCAGTCACTGGCTTTACCAATAAGTGCATTGAGGACGTCGTCCCCAACGTGACTGTACGTACATACCCCAACCAGAAGCCATGGATTACAGGCAATATTCGCACTGAGCTTTCAAGGTGCGGGACTCTAACCCGGAAGCTTACAAGAAATCCCGCTATGCCCTGCGACTAATCATCAAGCGGGCACAGCGTCAATACAGGGCTAAGATTGAATCATACTACACCGGCTCCGACATTCGTCAGATGTGGCAGGGCTTGCAAACCATTACAGACAACAAAGGGAAGCACAGCCACGAGCTGCCCAGTGACACGAGCGTACCAGACGAGCTAAATCACTTCTATGCTCGCTTCGAGGCAAGCAACACTGAGGCATGCATGAGAGCATCAGCTGTTCCGGACGACTGTGCCCAAGAACACAAAGGTAACCTGCCTAAATGACTACAGACCCGTAGCACTCACGACTGTAGCCATGAAGTGCTTTGAAAGGCTGGTAATGGCTCACATCAGCAACATTATCCCAGAAACCCTAGACCCACTCCAATTTCCATACCGCCCAAATAGAATGTTATATACACTGCTCAAAAAAATAAAGGGAACACTTAAACAACACAATGTAACTCCGAGTCAATCACACTTCTGTGAAATCAAACTGTCCACTTAGGAAGCAACACTGATTGACAATAAATTTCACATGCTGTTGTGCAAATGGAATAGACAACAGGTGGAAATTATAGGCAATTAGCAAGACACCCCCAATAAAGGAGTGGTTCTGCAGGTGGTGACCACAGACCACTTCTCAGTTCCTATGCTTCCTGGCTGATGTTTTGGTCACTTTTGAATGCTGGCGGTGCTTTCACTCTAGTGGTAGCATGAGACGGAGTCTACAACCCACACAAGTGGCTCAGGTAGTGCAGCTCATCCAGGATGGCACATCAATGCGAGCTGTGGCAAGAAGGTTTGCTGTGTCTGTCAGCGTAGTGTCCAGAGCATGGAGGCGCTACCAGGAGACAGGCCAGTACATCAGGAGACGTGGAGGAGGCCGTAGGAGGGCAACAACCCAGCAGCAGGACCGCTACCTCCGCCTTTGTGCAAGGAGGAGCAGGAGGAGCACTGCCAGAGCCCTGCAAAATGACCTCCAGCAGGCCACAAATGTGCATGTGTCTGCTCAAACGGTCAGAAACAGACTCCATGAGGGTGGTATGAGGGCCCAACGTCCACAGGTGGGGGTTGTGCTTACAGCCCAACACCGTGCAGGACGTTTGGCATTTGCCAGAGAACACCAAGATTGGCAAATTCGCCACTGGCGCCCTGTGCTCTTCACAGATGAAAGCAGGTTCACACTGAGCACATGTGACAGACGTGACAGAGTCTGGAGACGCCGTGGAGAACGTTCTGCTGCCTGCAACATCCTCCAGCATGACCGGTTTGGCGGTTGGTCAGTCATGGTGTGGGGTGGCATTTCTTTGGGGGGCCGCACAGCCCTCCATGTGCTCGCCAGAGGTAGCCTGACTGCCATTAGGTACCGAGATGAGATCCTCAGACCCCTTGTGAGACCATATGCTGGTGCGGTTGGCCCTGGGTTCCTCCTAATGCAAGACAATGCTAGACCTCATGTGGCTGGAGTGTGTCAGCAGTTCCTGCAAGAGGAAGGCATTGATGCTATGGACTGGCCCGCCCGTTCCCCAGACCTGAATCCAATTGAGCACATCTGGGACATCATGTCTCGCTCCATCCACCAACGCCACGTTGCACCACAGACTGTTCAGGAGTTGGCTGATGCTTTAGTCCAGGTCTGGGAGGAGATCCCTCAGGAGACCATCCGCCACCTCATCAGGAGCATGCCCAGGCATTGTAGGGAGGTCATACAGGCACGTGGAGGCCACACACACTACTGAGCCTCATTTTGACTTGTTTTAAGGACATTACATCAAAGTTGGATAAGCCTGTAGTGTGGTTTTCCACTTTAATTTTGAGTGTGACTCCAAATCCAGACCTCCATGGGTTGATAAATTTGATTTCCATTGATAATTTTTGTGTGATTTTGTTGTCAGCACATTCAACTATGTAAAGAAAAAAGTATTTAATAAGAATATTTCATTCATTCAGATCTAGGATGTGTTATTTTAGTGTTCCCTTTATTTTTTTGAGCAGTGTATATTGGGAATACAACCATCCCAGCTTTGCAGATTTTTCTACGAAGAGACAGAATCATTATATCACTTGTTTTGATAGTGCCCATATGTAGCTTGTTTTTGATCGCAGGTTCAGGAATGGCAGAAAAAATGCAACATTTACTTTGTGCTAACTCTGCAAATAGCACTGCTGGGTGATTTGATAAGTCATAGTCAATCGATCAATAATATAATACTTTTAGCAAAGGTGTATATCTTTCATTTACAATCTGTAGAAACTACGAGAATAGAAAGGTTCAGGACTTTTGTGAAACATTACAGCACAGTGGAAAAATGCATGACAGCAAGAAATCAAAACTGGATGGTCTTCAGAGACAGATGGGAGGGGTTGAAGGTAGCTGAAGGCTGGGACCAAAAACAAAGATAACTATTGTAAAATGTACCGTCCGTAAAATGTATATAGTACGTATAAGCTGGAAGTAGAAGCCTAAGTGTTGTTGTCCATTAGTTTACTCCAAGTAGGCGAGGGGTGGTAGGGTTAGGGGAAAGTAATAAAGAAGGAAAATACATTTTAAAATATATATTTAGAATAATATATACAGGGGATTGAAAATGATGCAGACAATTACATTGATAGAAGCCACAATCTAGATCTTACATCCACAATAGAATAATGTAAGTGTTCATCAAAGTCATCCTTCGTGGACTAGGTTCTCTTGTTGGCGTACATTGAGACAACTACTTAGGAGAAAAAGTCAAGTTGAGTATCCTGTAAGAAAATAATAAAATTAGGCCCGGTAAATGTTGATTGAGGTCATCGGAGAGACAACTTCTGAAGAAAGTGAAGTGGAACATATCCTTTGTAAACGTAGTGGCACGGGGCCCAGCAAGTGTTTACTGAAGTCGTCCTTATTGGATCAGAGGAAAGTCAGTGTCCTCTGGGACCATAATGGAATTGGGCTCAACGAGCGTTTACTGTTTATCAACGTTGTCCTTCTTGGGCCAAGTTCCCTTGTTGGTGTACAGTGGAGTACATGGCCTACTCTACTTTATGGCGGAAAAGTTAGCCTGGTCCCAGATCTCTTTGTGCTGCCGACTCCTACGTTCATTTTTGTCAAGACAGCGTATACATATCTGAAACCGGGCTAGTAAAGACTGCATCAGCTCAGACAAAAAAAAACACCACATCCATTCTTCAGGCATTGCTGCCTTCCAACAGCATAAAGAGAGAGGGGAATACCCAGTCTGCTTTATTCTCTCTTTCTAGGCTTCGGGAGGCAGAGCTTTGTTGATGCACATGAAAATAATGAGAACCGTCCTCTCTATGTTCCCCCTCATTTCCCACTGTCAGGTGTTTAGGCCCAGTTTCTATAGGGCTGTGTGGGGTGGATGGTGGTGTTTAGGCCCAGTTTCTATAGGGCTGTGTGGGGGTGGATGGTGGTGTGTAGCCCCAGTTTCTATAGGGCTGTGTGGGGGTGGATGGTGGTGTGTAGGCCCAGTTTCTATAAGGCTGTGTGGGGGTGGATGGTGGTGTGTAGCCCCAGTTTCTATAGGGCTGTGTGGGGGTGGATGGTGGTGTGTAGGCCCAGTTTCTATAAGGCTGTGTGGGGGTGGATGGTGGTGTGTAGCCCCAGTTTCTATAGGGCTGTGTGGGGGTGGATGGTGGTGTGTAGGCCCAGTTTCTATAAGGCTGTGTGGGGGTTGATGGTGGTGTGTAGCCCCAGTTTCTATAGGGCTGTGTGGGGGTGGATGGTGGTGTGTAGCCCCAGTTTCTATAGAGCTGTGTGGGGGTGGATGGTGGTGTGTAGGCCCAGTTTCTATAAGGCTGTGTGGGGTGGATGGTGGTGTGTAGGCCCAGTTTCTATAAGGCTGTGTGGGGGTGGATGGTGGTGTGTAGCCCCAGTTTCTATAAGGCTGTGTGGGGGTGGATGGTGGTGTGTAGCCCCAGTTTCTATAGGGCTGTGTGGGGGTGGATGGTGGTGTGTAGGCCCAGTTTCTATAAGGCTGTGTGGGGGTGGATGGTGGTGTGTAGCCCCAGTTTCTATAGAGCTGTGTGGGGGTGGATGGTGGTGTGTAGGCCCAGTTTCTATAAGGCTGTGTGGGGGTGGATGGTGGTGTGTAGCCACCAGTGCAATTTCTAAGTTATTAAAAGGTATTAGGTGAACAATAGATAAGTAAAGATAGCACTGTGACAGTAATCCTGATGCAATCTATGTGTATATACACCAGATTAATTTACACAAGATATACTAAGAATGATATATACAGCAGTAGATATACTAAGAATGATATGTACAGCAGTAGATATACTAAGAATGATATATACAGCAGTAGATATGATATGTACAGCAGTAGATATACTAAGAATGATATATACAGCAGTAGATATACTAAGAATGATATGTACAGCAGTAGATATACTAAGAATGATATGTACAGCAGTAGATATGATATGTACAGCAGTAGATATACTAAGAATGGTATGTACAGCAGTAGATATACTAAGAATGATATGTACAGCAGTAGATATGATATGTACAGCAGTAGATATACTAAGAATGGTATGTACAGCAGTAGATATACTAAGAATGATATGTACAGCAGTAGATATGATATGTACAGCAGTAGATATACTAAGAATGATATGTACAGCAGTAGATATGATATGTACAGCAGTAGATATACTAAGAATGATATGTACAGCAGTAGATATACTAAGAATGGTATGTACAGCAGTAGATATACTAAGAATGGTATGTACAGCAGTAGATATACTAAGAATGATATTGTCACGTTCCTGACCGGTTTTCTGTTATTTTGTATGTGTTTGACGGTCAGGGCGTGAGTTTGGGTGGGTAGTCTATGTTATGTGTTTCTATGTTTGTTTAAGGGTGACCTGATATGGCTCTCAATTAGAGGCAGGTGGTTTTCATTTCCTCTGATTGAGAGCCATATTAAGGTAGGTGTTTTCACACTGTTTGTTGGTGGGTGGTTGTCTCCTGTGTCTGTGTAAGTGTATGTTACGCCACACGGGACTGTTTTCGGTTTTGTTTGTTCGTTCGTTTTATGTAGTCAGTTTTCCTGTTATTGCGTTCTTCACGTTATATGTAAGTTCGTGTCCAGGTCTGTTGACTGCGTTTGTTATTTTGTAAATTCTCAAGTGTTTCGTGTTCGTCGTGTTTTCTGTTTTGTTTAATAAATAATATGTCGAACTACAACGCTGCAGTTTGGTCGAATCACTACTCCTCCTTTTCGGATGAAGAGGAGGAGGAACGCCGTTACAGAACCACCCACCGATCCAGAACCAAGCAGCGTGAGTTCAAGCAGTGGACATGGGAGGACGTGTTAAATGGAAAAGGTTGCTACACATGGGAGGAGATCCGAGCTGGAAGAGATCGCCTTCCATGGGAACAGCTGGAGGCGATTAGGAGAGCGGAGGAAACGGGAGAGAGAGACCGGATTTATGAAGGTATGCGGCTAGCACGGAAGCCCGTGAAGAAACCCCAAAAAATTCTTGGGGGGGGGCTAAGAGGTAGTGGGCCAAGGGCAGGTAGGAGACCTGCGCCCACTTCCCAGGCTAACCGTGGAGAGCGGGAGTACGGGCAGACGCCGTGTTACGCAGTAGAGCGCACGGTGTCTCCTGTACGTGTGCATAGCCCGGTGCGGGTTATTCCACCTCCCCGCACTGGTAGGGCTAGATTGGGCATTGAGCCAGGTGCCATGATGCCGGCTCAACGCGTCTGGTCTCCAGTGCGTCTCCTCGGGCCGGCTTACATGGCACCAGCCTTATGCATGGTGTCCCCGGTTCGCCTACATAGCCCGGTGCGGGTTATTCCACCTCCCCGCACTGGTCGGGCGACGGGGAGCATTCAACCAGGTAAGGTTGGGCAGGCTCAATGCTCAAGGGAGCCAGTACGCTTGCACGGTCCGGTATTTCCGGCGCTACCTCCCCGCCCCAGCCCAGTACCACCAGTGCCTACACCACGCACCAGGCTTCCAGTGCGTTTTCAGAGCCCTGTTCCTCCTCCACGCACTCTTCCTATGGTGCGTGTCTCCAGCCCAGTGCCTCCAGTTCCGGCACCACGCACTAAGCCACCTGTGCGTCTCCAGAGCCCTGTACACACTGTTCCTTCTCCCCGTACTCGTCCTGATGTGCGTGCCCTCAGCCCGGTGCCACCAGTGCCGGTACCACGCACCAGGCAAATAGTACGCTTTGAGAGTCCAGTGTGCCCTGTCCCTGCTCCCCGCACTAGCATGAAGGTGCGTGTCCTTAGCCCGGTGCCTCCAGTTCCGGCACCACGCACCAGGCCTACAGTGCGCCTCATCCGGCCAGAGCCATCCGTCTTCCTAGCGTCATCTGAGCCATCCGTCTCCCCAGCGCCATCTGAGCCATCCGTCTCCCTAGTGCCGTCTGAGCCATCCGTCTGCCCAGTGCCGTCTGAGCCATCCGTCTGTCCCGAGCCATTAGAGCCGCCCGTCTGTCCCGAGCCGTCAGAGCCGTTAGTCAGTCAGGAGCCGCTAGAGCCATTCGTCAGTCAGGATCTGCCAGAGCCGCCAACCAGACAGGATCTGCCAGAGCCGCCAACCAGACAGGATCTGCCAGAGCCGCCAACCAGACAGGATCTGCCAGAGCCGCCAACCAGACAAGATCTGCCAGAGCCGCCAACCAGACAGGATCTGCCAGAGCCGCCAACCAGACAGGATCTGCCAGAGCCGCCAACCAGACAGGATCTGCCAGAGCCGCCAGCGAGCCATGAGCGTCCAGAGCCGTCAGCCAGCCATGAGCGTCCAGAGCCGTCAGCCAGCCATGAGCGTCCAGAGCCGCCAGCCAGCCATGAGCGTCCAGAGCCGTCAGCCAGCCATGAGCGTCCAGAGCCGTCAGCCAGCCATGAGCGTCCAGAGCCGTCAGCCAGCCATGAGCGTCCAGAGCCGTCAGCCAGCCATGAGCGTCCAGAGCCGTCAGCCAGCCATGAGCGTCCAGAGCCGTCAGCCAGCCATGAGCGTCCAGAGCCGTCAGCCAGTCATGAGCTGCCCCTCAGCCCAGAGCGGCCATTTATCCAGAACTGCCCCTCAGTCCAGAGCTGTCTCTCTGTCCGGAGCTGCCCTTCAGTCCGGAGTTGCCCCTCTATCCTGAGCTACCTCTATCCTGACCTACCTCTCTGTCCTGTGCTATATCTCTGTCCTGAGCTACCTTATCCCGGTGCTGCCCCTTGTCCCGGTGCTGCCCCTTATATTAAGGTTACCATTAAAAGTAAGTGGGTGTAAAATGAGGTTGGTCATTCTAAGGGGGAGACGTAAGCTGGGATTGACTATGGTGGGGTGGGGACCTCGCCCAGAGCCTGAGCCACCACCGTGGTCAGACGCCCACCCAGACCCTCCCCTAGACTTTGTGCTGGTGCGCCCGGAGTTCGCACCTTAAGGGGGGGTTATGTCACGTTCCTGACCGGTTTTCTGTTATTTTGTATGTGTTTGACGGTCAGGGCGTGAGTTTGGGTGGGTAGTCTATGTTATGTGTTTCTATGTTTGTTTAAGGGTGACCTGATATGGCTCTCAATTAGAGGCAGGTGGTTTTCATTTCCTCTGATTGAGAGCCATATTAAGGTAGGTGTTTTCACACTGTTTGTTGGTGGGTGGTTGTCTCCTGTGTCTGTGTAAGTGTATGTTACGCCACACGGGACTGTTTTCGGTTTTGTTTGTTCGTTCGTTTTATGTAGTCAGTTTTCCTGTTATTGCGTTCTTCACGTTATATGTAAGTTCGTGTCCAGGTCTGTTGACTGCGTTTGTTATTTTGTAAATTCTCAAGTGTTTCGTGTTCGTCGTGTTTTCTGTTTTGTTTAATAAATAATATGTCGAACTACAACGCTGCAGTTTGGTCGAATCACTACTCCTCCTTTTCGGATGAAGAGGAGGAGGAACGCCTTTACAGATATGTACAGCAGTAGATATACTAAGAATTATATATACAGCAGTAGATATACTAAGAATGATATGTACAGCAGTAGATATACTAAGAATGATATGTACAGCAGTAGATATACTAAGAATGATATGTACAGCAGTAGATATACTAAGAATGATATGTACAGCAGTAGATATACTAAGAATGATATGTACAGCAGTAGATATACTAAGAATTATATATACAGCAGTAGATATACTAAGAATGATATGTACAGCAGTAGATATACTAAGAATGATATGTACAGCAGTAGATATACTAAGAATGATATGTACAGCAGTAGATATACTAAGAATGATATGTACAGCAGTAGATATACTAAGAATGATATGTACAGCAGTAGATATACTAAGAATGATATGTACAGCAGTAGATATACTAAGAATGATATATACAGCAGTAGATATACTAAGAATGATATGTACAGCAGTAGATATACTAAGAATGATATGTACAGCAGTAGATATACTAAGAATGATATGTACAGCAGTAGATATGATATGTACAGCAGTAGATATACTAAGAATGATATGTACAGCAGTAGATATACTAAGAATGGTATGTACAGCAGTAGATATACTAAGAATGGTATGTACAGCAGTAGATATGATATGTACAGCAGTAGATATACTAAGAATGGTATGTACAGCAGTAGATATGATATGTACAGCAGTAGATATACTAAGAATGGTATGTACAGCAGTAGATATGATATGTACAGCAGTAGATATACTAAGAATGGTATGTACAGCAGTAGATATACTAATAATGGTATGTACAGCAGTAGATATACTAAGAATGGTATGTACAGCAGTAGATATGATATGTACAGCAGTAGATATACTAAGAATGGTATGTACAGCAGTAGATATACTAAGAATGGTATGTACAGCAGTAGATATACTAAGAATGGTATGTACAGCAGTAGATATACTAAGAATGGTATGTACAGCAGTAGATATACTAAGAATGATATGTACAGCAGTAGATATAGTAAGAATGATATATACAGCAGTAGATATACTAAGAATGATATGTACAGCAGTAGATATACTAAGAATGGTATGTACAGCAGTAGATATACTAAGAATGATATATACAGCAGTAGATATACTAAGAATGGTATGTACAGCAGTAGATATGATATGTACAGTAGTAGATATACTAAGAATGGTATGTACAGCAGTAGATATGATATGTACAGCAGTAGATATACTAAGAATGATATGTACAGCAGTATATACACTAAGAATGGTATGTACAGCAGTAGATATACTAAGAATGGTATGTACAGCAGTAGATATGATATGTACATCAGTAGATATACTAAGAATGATATGTACAGCAGTAGATATACTAAGAATGGTATGTACAGCAGTAGATATACTAAGAATGATATGTACAGCAGTAGATATACTAAGAATGGTATGTACAGCAGTAGATATACTAAGAATGATATGTACAGCAGTAGATATGATATGTACAGCAGTAGATATACTAAGAATGATATGTACAGCAGTAGATACACTAAGAATGGTATGTACAGCAGTAGATATACTAAGAATGATATGTACAGCAGTAAATATGTTAGTGAGCTATGTCAATAAATAAATTGACTAATTGAATAAATATGTGGTGTGTATAAACCAGTGCAACTAAAATACAATGTACAGTAGTAGAAATAATAGAATGAGCAGAATACAGTATTTAAATACACAGTGTGAAACGGGAAGTGTCCAGTGGTTTTTATTTCTCTATAATATGAGAGCAGCTTTGGCTGTGTGTGTGTGTGTGTGTGTGTGTGTGTGTGTGTGTGTGTGTGTGTGTGTGTGTGTGTGTGTGTGTGTGTGTGTGTGTGTGTGTGTGCGTGTGTGCGTGTGTGCGTGCGTGTGTGTGTGTGTGCGTGCGTGCGTGCGTGTGTGTGTGTATGTGTGTTTGTGATAGCTTGTTTGTGTGTTTTGTGTGTGTGTGTGTTGTAATGTTCAATTAACTTCAGTCCCCCCCAAAATTAACTAAATAATCCAGCCTAAAAGAAAATGAAATGAGGAGTTTTACTGTTAGTCTGTGTAATAATCAACATTTACTGACAAAAATATATACGTAACCTGCAACAAATTCAAAGATTTTACTGAGTTACACTTCATAGAAGGAAATCAGTCAATTGCAATAAATTCATTAGGCCCTAATCTATGGATTTCACATGACTGGGCAGGGGCGCAGCTATGGGGGATCCTGGAAGGGATCACGGAGAACAAGAGCACCTCCTCCCAGCTGTCCACTGCACTGAGGCTAGGTAACACGGTCACCACTGATAAATCCATGACAATCGAAAATTTCAATAAGCATTTCTCAACGGCTGGCCATGCCTTCCTCCTGGCTACTCCAACCCCGGCCAACAGCTCCGCCCCCCCTGCAGCTACTCGCCCAAGCCTCCCCAGCTTCTCCTTCACCCAAATCCAGACAGCAGATGTTCTGAAAGAGCTGCAAAACCTGGACCCCTACAAATCAGCTGGGCTAGACAATCTGGACCCTCTCTTTCTAAATCTATCCGCCGCCATTGTTGCAACCCCTATTACCAGCCTGTTCAACCTCTCTTTCGTATCGTCCGAGATCCCTAAAGATTGGAAAGCTGCCACGGTCATCCCCCTCTTCAAAGGGGGTGACACCCTAGACCCAAACTGTTACAGACCTATATCCATCCTGCCCTGCCTATCTAAAGTCTTCGAAAGCCAAGTTAATAAACAGATCACTGACCATTTCGAATCCCACCGTACCTTCTCTGCTGTGCAATCCGGCTTCCGAGCCGGTCACGGGTGCACCTCAGCCACGCTCAAGGTACTAAACGATATCATAACCGCCATTGATAAAAGACAGTACTGTGCAGCCGTCTTCATGGACCTGGCCAAGACTTTCGACTCTGTCAATCACCGTATTCTTATCGGCAGACTCAATAGCCTTGGTTTTTCTAATGACTGCCTTGCCTGGTTCACCAACTACTTTGCAGACAGAGTTCAGTGTGTCAAATCGGAGGGCATGTTGTCCGGACCTCTGGCAGTCTCTATGGGGGTACCACAGGGTTCAATTCTCAGACCGACTCTTTTCTCTGTATATATCAATGATGTCGCTCTTGCTGCGGGCGATTCCCTGATCCACCTCTACGCAGACGACACCATTCTGTATACTTCTGGCCCTTCCTTGGACACTGTGCTAACTAACCTCCAAACGAGCTTCAATGCCATACAACACTCCTTCCGTGGCCTCCAACTGCTCTTAAACGCTAGTGAAACCAAATGCATACTTTTCAACCGGGCTGCCCGCACCCGCCCGCCCGACTAGCATCACCACCCTGGACGGTTCCGACCTAGAATATGTGGACAACTATAAATACCTAGGTATCTGGCTAGACTGTAAACTCTCCTTCCAGACTCATATTAAACATCTCCAATCCAAAATCAAATCTAGAATCGGCTTTCTATTTCGCAACAAAGCCTCCTTCACTCACGCCGCCAAACTTACCCTAGTAAAACTGACTATCCTACCGATCCTCGACTTCAGCGATGTCATCTACAAAATAGCTTCCAACACTCTACTCAGCAAACTCGATGCAGTCTATCACAGTACCATCCGTTTTGTTACCAAATCACCTTATACCACCCACCACTGCGAGCTGTATGCTCTAGTCGGCTGGCCCTCGCTACATATTCGTCGCCAGACCCACTGGCTCCAGGTCATCTCTAAGTCTATGCTAGGTAAAGCTCCACCTTATCTCAGTTCACGATAACAACACCCACCCGTAGCACACGTTCCAGCAGGTATATCTCACTGAACATCCCCAAAGCCAACACCTCATTTGGCCACCTTTCCTTCCAGTTCTCTGCTGCCAGTGACTGGAACGAATTGCAAAATTCGCTGAAGTTGGAGACTTTTATTTCCTTCACCAACTTTAAACATCAACTATCTGAGCAGCTAACCGATCGCTGCAGCTGTACATAGTCCATCTGTAAATAGCCCACCCAATCTACCTACCTCATCCCCATACTGTTTTAATTTTATTTACTTTTCTGCTCTTTTGCACACCAGTATCTCTACTTGCACATCATCATCTGCTCATTTATCACTCCAGTGTTACTCTGCTAAATTGTAATTATTCGCTCCTATGGCCTATTTATTGCCTACCTCCTCATGCCTTTTGCACACACTGTATATAGACTTTCTTTTTTCTACTGTGTCATTGACTTGTTTACTGTGTTAATGGCTTGTTTATTGTTTACTCCAAGTGTAACTCTGTGTTGTTGTCTGTGTCACACTGCTTTGCTTTATCTTGGCCAGGTCACAGTTGCAAATGAGAACTTGTTCTCAACTAGCCTACCTGGTTAAATAAAGGTGAAAATAGGCCCACGCACTTGGGAGCCAGGCTCACCTATTTGGGAAGCCAGGCCCAGCCAAACAGTATGTGTTTTTCCCCACAAAAGGGATTTATTACAGACAGAAATACTCCTCAGCACCCCCCCCCCCCCCCCCCCCACACACCCGCTCCGCCCATCCGCAGGTGAAGAAACCGGATGTGGAGGTCCTGGGCTGGGGTGGTTACACATGGTCTGCGGTTGTGAGGCTGGTCAGAAGTACTGACAAATTCTCTAAAACGAAGTTGGATGCGGCTTATGGTAGAGAAATTAACATTCAATTCTCTGGCAGCAGCTCTGGTGGACATTCCTGCAGTCAGCATGTTGTTGTTGTTTGACAAACCTGCACATTTTAGAGTGGGCTTTTATTGTCCCCAATACAAGGTGCACCTGTGTAATGCTGTTTAATCACCTGTGTAAAGCTGTTTAATCAGCTTCTTGATATGCCACACCTGTCAGGTGGATGGATTATCTTGTCAAAGTAGAAATGCTCACTAACAGTGATGCAAAAATATTTGTGCACAACATTTGAGAGAAATAAGCTTTTGTGCAAATCGAACATTTCGGGGATCTTTTATTTCAGCTCATGAAACATGGGACCAACACTTACATGTTGCGTTTATATGTATATATATTTTTTGTTGTACTTTTTCATCATTTCCAATTGGTAGTTACAGTCTTGTCCCATCGCTGCAACTCCCGTACGGACTCGGGAGAGGCGAAGGTCGAGAGCTATGCGTCCTCCAAAACACGACCCCGCCAAACCACACTGCTTCTTGAGACACTGCTCACTTAACCCGGAAGCCAGCCGCACCAATGTGTCAGAGGAAACACCGTACAGCTGGCGACCGTAGTCAGCGTGCATGCAACCGGCCCGCCGCAAGCATTTCGCTACACCCGCAATAACATCTGCTAAATATGTGTATGTGACCAATAAAATTTGATTTAGAGTGCATCTCGGCCGGCCAAAACCTCCCCTAACGATGCTGGGCCAATTGTGCACCGCCTCATGCGTCTCCCGGTCGGCTCTGTCACAGCCTGGGATCGAACCAGGGTCTGTAGTGAAACCTCTAGCACTGCGATGCAGTGCCTTAGACCACTGCGCCACTCGGGAAATACATTTATGTTTTTGTTCAGTATAAAATTGTCCAGAGAGAAAACCCCAAAATATATAAGTAGCCTTTAGAAAAAGCCTTCCACAGTTTGGGTCCTGGTAATCAATAGTCAGGGTTACATGTAATCTGATTACTAAAAACTATAAGAGTAATCAATTACGTTAACAGCAAAAATATTGTAATCAAATTACAGATACTTTTGAAAAACTCGATGATTACTTCTTAGATTACTTTTCAATTCAGAAACGATGTTTGCAAAAAAAGACATGATGACATCTTTCTGTTTTCTCAATGACATTCAATTCAGCGTTGAAATATGACGCACGTTTAAGTTTGTTCCTCCTGAGCGAGTCTGACCACAAGTCAGAGACCACTATGATGACACACCAAATGCGTTTGATGGATCCTTTGTCTTCTATTGCCTCTTAATGGAAAGTAATCAGATTACGTTACTGAGTTTGGGTACTCCGGAAGTTACGTTACGGATTCCAATTTTGGATAGGTACCTAGGTAAACGTAATGGATTGTCAGTAGTCCACGCAAAGGAAACTTCTCTTGATGATCAATACAATGTCGTTGAGAAGTCTCTCCCTTCCTCTCTCTCTTCCTCTCTACTTTCTGTCTCAACCTCAAGCATTTCACTGTAAGGTCTACACCTGGTGTATTCGGCGCACATGACAAATAAACTTTGATTTGAATGCTTGGCTAAGAAAAGCCAACTGACATTTCCTCCTGAGGTACTGATCTGTTGCACCCTCTGCAATCACTGTGATTATTATTTGACCGTGCTGGTCATCTATGAACGTTTGAACATCTTGAAGAACGATCTGGCCTTAATGGCCATGTACTCTTATAATCTCCACCCGGCACCGCCAGAAGAGGACTGGCCACCCCTCAGAGCCTGCTTCCTCTCTAGGTTTCTTCCTAGGTTCCAACCTTTCTAGGGAGTTTTTCCTAGCCACCGTGCTTTCACATCTGCATTGCTTGCCTTTGGGGTTTTAGGCTGGGTTTCTGTCACAGGAGGCTGCTGAGGGGAGAACGGCTCATAATAATGGCCGGAACGGAGCAAATGGAATGGCACCACAATCAAATCAAATCAAATGTTATTTGTCACATGCGCCGAATACAACAGGTGTAGACCTTACAATGAAATGCTTACTTACGAGCCCTTAACCAACAATGCTTTAAGAAGTTAAGTGTTTAGTAAAAAATAGAAAATAGAAAATAAAAGTAACAAATAATTCAACAGCAGTAGTAAAATAACAGTAGTGAGGCTATAAACAGGGGGTACCAGTAAAGAGGCAATGTGTGGGGGCACAGGTTAGTCGAGGCAATTGAGATAATATGTACATGTAGGTAGAGTTAAAGTGCCTATGCATAGATTATAAACAGAGAGTAGCAGCAGCGTAAAAGAGGGGTCTGGGTAGCCCTTTGATTAGCTGTTCAGGAGTCTTATGGCTTGGGGGTAGAAGCTGTTAAGAAGCCTTTTGGACCTAGACTTGGCGCTCCGGTACCACTTGCTGTGCGGTAGCAGAGAGAACAGTCTATGACTAGGGTGGTTGGAGTCTTTGACAATTTTTAGGGCATTCCTCTGACACCGCCTGATATAGAGGTCCTGGATGGCAGGAAGCTTAGCCCAGTGAAGTACTGGGCCGTACGCACTACCCTCTGTAGTGCCTTGTGGTCGGAGGACGAGCAGTTTCCATTCCAGGCAGTGATGCAACCAGTCAGGATGATCTCGGTGGTGCAGCTGTTGAACCTTTTGAGTATCTGAGGACCCATAGAAACCAAGTGTTTGATGTATTTGATACCATTCCACCTATTCAGCTCCAGACATTACCACAAGCCCGTCCTCCCCAATTAAGATGCCACCAACCTCCAGTGGTTTCTGTATAAGCACTTTGTGACACCTGCTCATGTAAAAAGGGCTTTGTAAATACATTTGATTGATTTGAGTCTTTCACTTGATAGTGTGAAAAAAATATTCACACTATCAAGTGAATAAACTATTTCTTGTTACCAAACATTTCTGACCCCAACATTCTACTCAAACGAGGGGTGTATTCACTACACTCTTAGGAAAAAACGGTGCTATCTACAACCTAAAAAGGCTCTTCGGCTGTCCCCATAAGACAACCCGTTGAAGAACCCTTTTGGTTCTAGGTAGAACCCTTTTGGTTCCAGGTAGAACCCTTTAGAGCCCCAAAGGGTTCTACCTGGAACCAGAAAGGGTTATCCTATGGAGACAGCCGAAGAACCCTTTTGGAACCATTTTTTTTATAAGAGTGTAGGAACCAAAGAGACCTACCTGAATTTGTCCAAAACGTTTTCCGTTGCAAAAACGTTTTTATAGTGTGAAACGTTTTGCAATGGTGTGCGGCTAATGAATACACTCCAGCAAGTGACTATGTGTGTGGCTAGGCAGTGACCGCCTATACACATCTCAAGGAACCATGGAACTTTGTGGGTTACAAATTTAATACACTTTTTTTCATCCCAGGGGGGCATTTATTGCTGGTAGGCACAGGATATATTAAAATACAGTAATATACCCAGCAAGACAATACAGTCAAACAGCAATACAGTGAAATATTAAACAGTAGTACAGCCCATGAAATAGTCCATAGTCCAAAACTAAAAAGGAGTTAAAAAGTCACCCAATTAGTGTAAAAAAAACCCAGTCTGAATATCATTCTATTTTACAGGGAGAAAGGCAGCAGGACATAGCTTCAAACCTCTGACATGAGAGGATCCTGATTAGTCTTCTGGTTGAAGATCAGAAGTGGAAAAGTGATAATTTGATAAAAGTCCTCATTTGATCAATTGGACTTCTGATATATTTCCTAATTTGGGGAAAAAACAGTTTCTTTTAGATGTCTGGTCCTGATGTCTGGTCCCTTAGACTACAGTACAGGCAGAGGGAACACATCTAACAAGTCTAACTAATGAAGGGGAAGGATAAAAGTGGTGCACACTACTGAGTTTTCCTTCATGTCTAATGCACTCTGGGGGGGAACTTTTCTGTTGGAGACTTTACCAGCTCTACAATCTGACTTTGCCACTTTTCTTCAGCCTTTGTGTAGACTCAAACTTTGATTTATTCTCAGCAGCAGATGGTGTCTTGTAGGGATATCAATGCTAAATACTTTAGTACTCACTCCCTGTTAGTACTTACTACCTGTTAGGGACAGATCGAAATTTACTGGGGGAGGGGTGGTCCAAAATAGGGAAGAGTTGTCAAACTTTCTTATTTTCTTTGGAGAGGGTCGTGTGTTTGTTTTGGTGGACACAGGGAGGGTAATGTGTTTGTTTTGGTTGACACAGGGAGGGTAGTGTGTTTGTTTTGGTGGACACAGGGAGGGTAGTGTGTTTGTTTTGGTTGACACAGGGAGGGTAGTGTGTTTGTTTTGGTGGACACAGGGAGGGTATGTGTTTGTTTTGGTGGACACAGGGAGGGTATGTGTTTGTTTTGGTGGACACAGGGAGGGTAGTGTGTTTGTTTTGGTGGACACAGGGAGGGAATGTGTTTGTTTTGGTGGACACAGGGAGGGTATGTGTTTGTTTTGGTGGACACAGGGAGGGTATGTGTTTGTTTTGGTGGACACAGGGAGGGTATGTGTTTGTTTTGGTGGACACAGGGAGGGTAGTGTGTTTGTTTTGGTGGACACAGGGAGGGTATGTGTTTGTTTTGGTGGACACAGGGAGGGTATGTGTTTGTTTTGGTGGACACAGGGAGGGTATGTGTTTGTTTTGGTGGACACAGGGAGGGTATGTGTTTGTTTTGGTGGACACAGGGAGGGTATGTGTTTGTTTTGGTGGACACAGGGAGGGTATGTGTTTGTTTTGGTGGACACAGGGAGGGTATGTGTTTGTTTTGGTTGACACAGGGAGGGTATGTGTTTGTTTTGGTGGACACAGGGAGGGTATGTGTTTGTTTTGGTGGACACAGGGAGGGTATGTGTTTGTTTTGGTGGACACAGGGAGGGTATGTGTTTGTTTTGGTTGACACAGGGAGGGTATGTGTTTGTTTTGGTGGACACAGGGAGGGTATGTGTTTGTTTTGGTGGACACAGGGAGGGTATGTGTTTGTTTTGGTGGACACAGGGAGGGTATGTGTTTGTCTTGGTGGACACAGGGAGGGTATGTGTTTGTTTTGGTGGACACAGGGAGGGTATGTGTTTGTTTTGGTGGACACAGGGAGGGTAGTGTGTTTGTCTTGGTGGACACAGGGAGGGTATGTGTTTGTTTTGGTGGACACAGGGAGGGTAGTGTGTTTGTCTTGGTGGACACAGGGAGGGTAGTGTGTTTGTTTTGGTGGACACAGGGAGGGTAGTGTGTTTGTCTTGGTGGACACAGGGAGGGTAGTGTGTTTGTTTTGGTGGACACAGGGATGGTATGTGTTTGTCTTGGTGGACACAGGGAGGGTATGTGTTTGTTTTGGTGGACACAGGGAGGGTAGTGTGTTTATTTCCCTGGTTTACATTCACTCTTCTGCTCGTATTTTCCCTATAAACAATGGCTTGACTTACTTTTGATATGACCTGAATAGCGTTTAGAAATGTTGGTGAAGGTTTGGTTTGGCTCTTATTAAGCTGTAACTACTGCAGGCCTATGATACGACGGAGCTACAAATGACTTCAACGGTTGAACTTGAGGAAGACTGTTTCAGGCCTACCAGAGTTACTCCTATAATCTAACAATATAATGCTTATTTTTATACAAAATATTTGGATAGAAAATGTAAGAATTACCGTACCTTCTATACGTCTATATCTGTATAGCACACACAGTAGCTATCTGACATAAATAAATAGGTGTCGGTGTCGTAGCATGCCACCGGGATACAGTATCTCTATCTCTCTGGGGTTCGACCGAAGGTCTCTGCCTTTTCTCAAATGTATTTATTGAAGTATGAATATCATACAGTGGACAGCTAAGCCTACAGGCCTATACATACACTGTCCTGATACATTTAGTGCTCATATCAGCTGAACCGTGAGGTGGACAGTTATTGTTTTAGGTAAGTAGCCTAGAAAAAATACAAATAAAAAATAGGCTATAAAGTTTTGCATATGCTATACATCGAAACACAAGGAATAGTGTTTTTGTAATTTGTTATAGGTTGTTTTTAAGGACATGTAAATGTAGCTCATTTGGCCAATATCCATTGTTTATTGATGTTGCTTGATGCGACAGGTTGGATCTGAATGCATATGGGCGCCAGGTTGGATCTGAATGCATATGGGCGCCAGGTTGGATCTGAATGCATATGGGCGCCAGGTTGGATCTGAATGCATATGGGCGCCAGGTTGGATCTGAATGCATATGGGCGCCAGGTTGGATCTGAATGCATATGGGCGCCAGGTTGGATCTGAATGCATATGGGCGCCAGGTTGGATCTGAATGCATATGGGCGCCAGGTTGGATCTGAATGCATATGGGCGCCAGGTTGGATCTGAATGCATATGGGCGCCAGGTTGGATCTGAATGCATATGGGCGCCAGGTTGGATCTGAATGCATATGGGCGCCAGGTTGGATCTGAATGCATATGGGCGCCAGGTTGGATCTGAATGCATATGGATGACCATATGCCTTAAAGGAAACTCTGAAATGGCACATTGTTGTTATGAAGATTTTTTAATATTCACATGAAAATCTGTCGCCAATAGGATGGAAACCTAGCTATAGACACCCTGAAGACTCTGGCAAGTGCACTAGTCCAGTGTCACTTTGATTATGCTGCACGTCATGGTTCACCAGTAGCCACAAACATCTAAAGAATAAGCTTCCAGCCAAACGAGCTTATAAGAATCGTACTTAAACTCCCCCCTCGTACTCATCTGGAGGTTGAGCATTTTTTCATCTCTATATCTGTAATGTGTCTGTATCTCTGTAATGTGTCTGTATCTCTGTAATGTGTCTGTATCTCTGTAATGTGTCTGTATCTCTGTAATGTGTCTGTATCTCTGTACTGTGTCTGTATCTCTGTAATGTGTCTGTATCTCTGTAATGTGTCTCTATCTCTGTAATGTGTCTGTATCTCTGTAATGTATCTCTGTAATGTGTCTGTATCTCTGTAATGTGTCTGTATCTATGTAATGAATCTCTATCTATGTAATGTGTCTCTATCTCTGTAATGTGTCTGTATCTCTGTAATGTGTCTGTATCTATGTAATGTGTCTCTATCTCTGTAATGAATCTCTATCTCTGTAATGAATCTCTATCTCTGTAATGTGTCTGTATCTCTGTAATGTGTCTGTATCTCTGTAATGTGTCTGTATCTCTGTAATGTGTCTCTATCTCTGTAATGTGTCTGTATCTCTGTAATGTGTCTGTATCTCTGTAATGTGTCTGTATCTCTGTAATGTGTCTGTATCTCTGTAATGAATCTCTATCTATGTAATGTGTCTGTATCTCTGTAATGTGCCTGTATCCCTGTAATGTGTCTGTATCTATGTAATGTGTCTGTATCTCTGTAATGTGTCTGTATCTCTGTAATGTGTCTGTATCTCTGTAATGTGTCTGTATCTCTGTAATGTGTCGGTATCTCTGTAATGTGTCTGTATCTCTGTAATGTGTCTGTATCTCTGTAATGTGTCTGTATCTATGTAATGTGTCTGTATCTCTGTAATGTGTCTCTATCTCTGTAAGGTGTCTCTATCTCTGTAATGTGTCTGTATCTATGTAATGTGTCTGTATCTCTGTAATGTGTCTGTATCTCTGTAATGTGTCTGTATCTCTGTAATGTGTCTGTATCTCTGTAATGTGTCTGTATCTCTGTAATGTGTCTCTATCTCTGTAAGGTTGTCTCTATCTCTGTAATGCGTCTGTATCTCTGTAATGTGTCTGTATCTCTGTAATTTAAATAATCTTTGTCTATATATGTATTTTGTTTATCTAACAAATAAAATCAATCAATTCAAACTGTGCAGCGGTCAATTGATGAATGGAAAGAGACACCTGTTACAAAACACAAGGAAGTTGAATGACATTTAGAGATTGCCAAGCCAAGCCGTCGATACTGGGTAAACCTACAAGGTCAAGATTGACGTAGTCTATTTATTGTAGCGTTGAAAATGCAAACATCCACGAATAGCACAGAGTGCCTACCTACAGACTTGATATCATTGGCCACTTTAATAAATAGAACACTAGTCACTTTAATAATGCCACTTTAAGAATGTTTACATGTCTCGGATTACTCATCTCATATGTACTGTATCCTTCACTATCTATTCTTTACTATCTATTGCATCTTAGCCGCTCTGTAACTGCTCATCCATATATTTTATACTTATATATTCTCATCCCATTCCTTCACTGGATTGTGTGTGTTAGGTTTTGTTGTGGAATTGTTAGATATTACCTGTTAGATATTGCTGCACTGTCGGATCTAGAAGCACAAGCATTTCGCTACACTCACAATAACATCTGCTAACCATGTGTATGTGACCAATAAGATTTGATTTGAAGTGCCCGATGTCAGTATGCTTTGTCTATTGGTTGTGTGGTGCACTGGCACAGAAACCTGTTGGTGGAAAATTCATTGCATATATTTTATATGATTATAAATATGGCATCAAAATGTTGAAAAACTGATTTCCCCAGAGCTGACCATTGTCGGCAGCCGTCTCTGATGGTTGTGTAATGAAACAGGCAGGTAGAGTGAGCTCGTCTGTGGTGGTCGGCGAACCCTCAACCTTCTGGCCCAGAGCCGTGTGTGGTATTGACTGTGCCACAAAAGCATGCTGAAGTGGCAAAATCGATATCCACGTTTATAAACACAGGGTCGCTACAGTTAGTTAGTGTTATTTGTGGTTGTAAACCATATTTTGAGTTAATTCTATGAGGAGGGAAGGTGTTCATTTTATTTTATAGTACAAGGGGAGGGTCATGTGGAACCTTTTGTAACTTTGGGGAGGGGTCGCTTTTTTTATGACACCGTAAGTTGTCAATTTTAATCTGTCCCTTAGTACTCACTACCTGTTAGTACTCACTACCTGTTAGTACTCACTACCTGTTAGTACTCACTACCTGTTAGTACTCACTACCTGTTAGTACTTACTACCTGTTACTACTCACTACCTGTTAGTACTCACTCCCTGTTAGTACTCACTACCTGTTAGTACTCACTCCCTGTTAGTACTCACTACCTGTTAGTACTCACTACCTGTTAGTACTCACTACCTGTTAGTACTCACTACCTGTTACCACTCACAACCTGTTAGTACTCACTACCTGTTAGTACTTACTACCTGTTAGTACTCACTACCTGTTAGTACTTACTACCTGTTAGTACTCACTACCTGTTAGTACTCACTACCTGTTACCACTCACAACCTGTTAGTACTCACTACCTGTTAGTACTTACTACCTGTTAGTACTCACTACCTGTTAGTACTCACTACCTGTTCCCACTCACTACCTGTTAGTACTCACTACCTGTTAGTACTTACTACCTGTTCCCACTCACTACCTGTTAGTACTCACTACCTGTTAGTACTCACTACCTGTTAGTACTCACTACCTGTTCCCACTCACTACCTGTTAGTACTCACTACCTGTTAGTACTCACTACCTGTTCCCACTCACTACCTGTTAGTACTCACTACCTGTTAGTACTCACTACCTGTTAGTACTCACTACCTGTTCCCACTCACTACCTGTTAGTACTCACTACCTGTTAGTACTCACTACCTGTTAGTACTCACTCCCAGTTAGTACTCACTACCTGTTAGTACTCACTACCTGTTAGTACTCACTACCTGTTAGTATTCACTACCTGTTAGTACTCACTACTTGTTAGTGCTCACTACCTGTTCCCACTCACTACCTGTTACCACTCACAACCTGTTAGTACTCACTCCCAGTTAGTACTCACTACCTGTTAGTACTCACTACCTGTTAGTACTCACTACCTGTTCCCACTCACTACCTGTTAGTACTCACTACCTGTTAGTACTCACTACCTGTTAGTACTCACTACCTGTTCCCACTCACTACCTGTTAGTACTCACTACCTGGTAGTACTCACTACCTGTTCCCACTCACTACCTGTTACCACTCACAACCTGTTAGTACTCACTCCCAGTTAGTACTCACTACCTGATAGTACTCACTAACTCTTAGTACTCACTACCTGTTACCACTACCTACCTGTTAGTACTCACTACCTGTTACCACTCACAACCTATTAGTACTCACTCCTTGTTAGTACTCACTAACTGTTAGTACTCACTAACTGTTACCACTCACTCCCAGTTAGGACTCACTACATGTTAGTAATCACTACCTGTTAGTGCTCACTACCTGTTAGTACTCACTACCTGTCAGTAATCACTTCCTGTTAGTAGTCACTCCCTGTTAGCACTCACTCCTTGTTAGTACTCACTCCCAGTTAGTACTCACTACCTGTTACCACTCACAACCTGTTAGTACTCACTCCCAGTTAGTACTCACTACCTGTTAGTACTCATTAACTGTTACCACTCACGGCCTGTTATTACTCACTCCCAGTTAGTACTCACTACCTGTTAGTAATCACTCCCTGTTAGTACTCACTACCTGTTTGCACTCACTCCTTGTTAGTACTTACTACCTGTTAGTACTGACTCCTTGTTAGTACTCACTCCCTGGTAGTACTCTCTCCTTGTTAGTACTCACTCCCTGTTAGTACTCACTGCTTGTTAGTACTCACTCCCTGGTAGTACTCTCTCCTTGTTAGTACTCACTCCCTGTTAGTACTCACTGCTTGTTAGTACTCACTCCCTGTTAGTACTCACTGCTTGTTAGTACTCACTCCCTGTTAGTGGTACATGTTTTCATTCCATTACATCAGGTATCTCTGGACAAGGTTGAGGAATTGAACTTTCAGTTTACTTCTTGAATAAGAATGGACACCAAAATCCATGGTAGTCCATACTGTATAGCGTATAATTGTATGGGTTATTTGACATTCCAATTTCATGTACAAATCTATCTAATTGACATCCACCCCCCCCCCCCCCCCCCCCCTCCCCTACAGTATGAATTCAAATTGAAGAACATGAAGAAGAAGAAAGTCAACATCATTGTGTCTGCCGATGGTGTAAGGGTGGTTTTGAGAAAAAAGAAAAAGGTAAGGCCCCTTCGACAGATGACACCCCGATGAAGACAGAATGTCAAAACGTTGTTCTTTATTAGGAATTATTCTATCATTGTATTGGAGACTTTTTCTTAGTCCCCTTCAATTTACATTGTATGAGTTTGGCTGTCTTGTGTAGTGTCCATAATGCACACTAACATCAATTATCATATTACACTGAAGTCAATGATACATACAGTACATTCGGAAAGTATTCAGACCCCTTGACTTTTTCACATTTTGTTACGTTACAGCCATATTCTAAAATGGATTAAATAAATAAAAAATATTCAGCAATCTACACACAATACCCAATAATGACAAAGCGAAAACAGGTTTTTAGAATTGTTTGCAGAAATACCTTATTTACATAAGTATCAGACCCTTTGCTATGAGACTCAAAATTGAGCTGAGGTCCATCCTGTTTCCATTGATCATCCTTGAGATGTTTCTACAACTCGATTGGAGTACACTTTTGGTCAATTCAATTGATTGGACATGATTTGGAAAGGCACACACCTGTCTATATAAGGTCCCACAGTTGACAGTGCATGTCAGAGCAAAAACCAAGCCATAAGGTCGAAGGAATTGTCCGTAGAGCTCCGAGACAGGATTGTGGTACAGATCTGGAGAAGGGTACCAAAAACATTCTGCAGTATTGAAGGTCCCCAAGAACACAGTGGCCTCCATCATTCTTAAATGGAGGAAGTTTGGAACCACCAAAACTCTTCCTAGAGCTGGCCGCCCGGCCAAACTGAGCAATAGGGGGAGATTGGGAGGTGACCAAGAAACCAATGGTCACTGACAGAGCTCCAGAGTTCCTCTGTGGAGATGGGAGAAACTTCCAGAAGGACAACCATCTCTGCAGCACTCCACCAATCAGGCCTTTACGGTAGATTGGCCAGATGGAAGCCACTCCTCAGTAAAAGGCACATGACAGCCCGCTTGGAGTATGCCAAAATGCACCTAAATGACTCTCAGACCATGAAAAACAAGATTCTCTGGTTTGATGAAACCAAGATTGAACTCTTTGGCCTGAATGCCAAGCGTCACGTCTGGAGGAACAGAGAGATCCTTGATAAAAACCTGTTCCAGAGCGCTCAGGACCTCAGCCTGGGGCGAAGTTTCACCTTCCAGCATGACAACGACACTAAGCACACAGCCAAGACAACACAGGAGTCGCTTCGGGACAAGTGTGGGGCAGCAGGTAGCCTGGTGGTTAGAGCATTGGGGCGCTAACCAAAAGGTTGCTAGATCGAATCCCCGAGCTGACAAGGTAAAAATCTGTCGTTCTGCCCCTGAGTAAGGCAGCTAATCCACTGTTCCTAAGCCGTCATTGTAAATAAGAATTTGCTCTTAACTGACTTGCCTAGCTAAAAAAAAAAAATATGTCTCTCCATGTCCTTGAATGGCCCAGACTTGAACCTGATTGAACATCTCTGGAGAGACCTGAAAATAGCTGTGCAGCGACGCTCCACATCCAACCTGACAGAGCTTGAGAGGATCTGCAGAGAAGAATGGGAGAAACTCCCCAAATACAGTTGCACCAATCTTATACCCAAGAAGACTCGGGGCTGTAATAGCTGGCAAAGGTGCTTCAACAAGGTACTGAGTAAAGGGTCTGAATACTTACTGTATGTAAATGGTATATCTCTGGGTATTTTTTAAAAATTTGCAAACATTTCTAAAAACCTGTTTTTGCATTGTCATTATGGGGTATTGTGTGCAGATTGATGAGGGGGAAAAAACAATTTAATTAATTTTGGAATAAGGCTGTAACGTAACAAAATGTGGAAATAGTGAAGGAGTCTGAATACTTTCCGAATGCACTATACATCTACAGTTTCCGCGTGTTATATGTTTTCAACAGTGTGAAGTGTGTAACTGTTCCTTCCAGGGCCAAAAGAAAAAAAGCAATTTAAAAATGTATCCTGAAATGTAAAAATACAGTTTTCTGATCAACATTCTTTGCATATGGAGGCGGAATGGCTTATGGATGCGGAATGTGTTGATTTGCCAAAAGATGGAATGCCATAGCTCTCTGTCCTTCACGGAAGCTGCAAGGTCCTCCATGTTGAGTGTCTGCAGTTGGAAAAAAGTTTAAGTCCATATTTATTTTAGGTGAAACACTTCATAAATCTGTCCCTAAGTCATACGTCATAGCAGTGAATTGCAGCATTGTGTTGTTCTCTGGTTGTCTTCCAGAGGAAAGAGTGGTCATGGGATGACAACACAGTCATGATAACACAAGACCCCATCTATAGGTAAGGGAATGTCAAAGTGTCCTCAAACATACACACTCTTTTTAAAAGTCCAATGCAGCCATTTTTAAAAATCACAATATCAAATCCTTTCTGGGTAATAATGAAGTACCTTACTGAGATTGTTTTCAATTAAAATGGTCAAAAAAGAGAGGCTGGGAAGTCTCTTTCCTATTGGTCTATTATCTCATTTATAGGCAGTCTTTATCATAATTTTCACAATTTCATAGTATTATTCCAACCTCACAGTGTGGAAAAGAAAGATATATAACACACAGAAAAATCATGTTTTTCACTGCACTGAGCCTTGAACATTTTTTGGGGGGTATATTAATACATTGATGACTTTTGGTTGAGTAGTTAAACGCTCAGTAAGGTCAAAATTCAGTTTTATTAATGAAACTAACACTGTAAAAGTATGAACATGTCATCAGTGTTATTTCCTAGTAGAAAATACTATATTTTGGGAGGGGGGGTACATTTTACCCCATTTTCATGATATCCAATTGGTAGTTACAGTCTTGTCCCATCGCTCCAACTCCCGTACGGACTCGGGAGAGGCGAAGGTCGAGAGTCATGCGTCCTCCGAAACATGACCCTAACAAGTCGCACTGCTTGCTTAACCCCGAAGCCAGACACACCAATGTGTCAATGAAAACATTGTATAGCCTGCGACCGATGTCAGCATGCATGCACCCGGCCGCCACAAGAAGTCGCTAGAGTGCGACGGGACAAGGATACCCCAGCCAGCCAGCCAAACCCTCCCCTAACCCAGACAACGCTGGGCCAATGGTGTGCCACCTCATCGGTCTCCCGGTCACATGATTGAACCCAGATCTGTAGTGATGCCTTGTCTGGGTTAGGGGAGGGCCGCTGCGCCACACGGGAGGCACCTGAAAATACAATCTACATAGGACGTTCTAATCAACAGCTTGCATGGGCGGAAGATTTTGGCTTGCCAGGTGACATCACAGGCAGTAAATTGGTTAGTAGACCAATAACCAAGAGAGTAACAGCTAGTTTCCAGTTTTCCCCAACCCCACTCAGACCTCTCCCAGACAGTCCCAGCAAAATTATTTATCGAGAAATAGTTTTTGCTAAAAAGCTAATTTTGTGAATTTTAATGGAAAACTATTACAGTAAGTTACTTAATTATTACAGAGAAATTATTTGATATTGATTTAAAATGGCTGCATTGGGCCTTTAAAAGTGAAATCAATCAAATTCTCATTTTCAAGACATTTTCCCCATCTCATTTAGGATTTTCTATGTGTCACATGACGCCCAGGAATTGAAGATCTTCAGTTACATTGCGAGAGATGGACAGAGCAACATGTTCCGTTGTAATGTCTTCAAATCCAAGAGGAAGGTAAGACCTTAGAGATCCTGTAATTCTACAGTGTCTTCAGAAAGTATTCACACTGCCTTGACATTTTGTTGTGTTACAAAGTGGGATTAACATTTATTTAATTGGCATTTTGTGTCAACGATCTACATAAAATACTCTGTAATGTCAAAGTGGAAGAAAAATTATAAGAAAAATTATAACTTTTGTAAAACATTTATGAAAAATAAAACACTAATATACAGTGTCTTGATTATATAAGTATTCAACCCCTTGAGTCAATACATGTTAGAATCACCTTTGGCGGCTGTGAGTCTTTCTAAGAGCTTTGTACACCTAAACCCAGCAAAAAAAGAAATGTCCCTTTATCAGGGCCCTGTCTTTCAAAGATAATTCATAAAAATCCAAATAACTTCACAGATCTTCATTGTAAAAGGTTTAAACACGGTTTCCCATGCTTTTTCAAAGAACCATAAACAATTAATGAACATGCACCTGTGGAACGGTCATTAAGACACTAACAGCTTACAGACGGTAGGCAATTAAGGTCACAGTTATGAAAACTTAGGACACTAAAGAGGCCTTTCTACTGACTCTGGAAATCCCCAAAAGAAGGATGCCCAGGGTCCCTGCTCATCTGCGTGAGCGTGCTGCAAGGAGGCATGCTGCAAGGAGGCATGAGGACTGCAGATGTGGCCAGGGCAATAAATCGCCATGTCCGTACTGTGAGACGCCTAAGACAGCGTTACAGGGACACAGGACGGACAGCTGATCGTCCTCGCAGTGGCAGACCACACAACACCTGCACAGGATCGGTACATCCAAACATCACACCTGCGGGACAGGTACAGGATGGCAACAACAACTGCTCGAGTTACACCAGGAACGCACAATCCCTCCATCAGTGCTTAGACTGTCCACAATAGGCTGAGAGAGGCTGGACTGAGGGCTTGTAAGCCTGTTGTAAGGCAGGTCCTCACCACTGGCAACATCACCTATGGGCACAAACCCACCGTTGCTGGGCCAGACAGGACTGGCAAAAAGTGCTCTTCACTGACGAGTCATGGTTTTGTCTCACCAGGGGTGATGGTTGGATTCGCATTTATCGTTGAAGAAATGAGCATTACACCGAGGCCTGTACTCTGGAGCGGGATCGATTTGGAAGTGGATGGTCCTTCATGGTCTGGGGCGGTGTGTCACCGCATCATCGGACTGAGCTTGTTGTCATTGCAGGCAATCTCAACGCTGTGCGTTACAGGGAAGACATCCTCCTCCCTCATGTGGTACCCTTCCTGCAGGCTCATCCTGACGTGACCCTCCAGCATGACAATGCCACCAGCCATACTGCTCGTTCTGTGCATGATTTCCTGCAAGACAGGAGTGTCAGTGCCATGGCCAACGAAAAGCCCGGATCTCAATCCCATTGAGCACGTCTGGGACCTGTTGGATCGGAGGGTGATGGCTAGGGCCATTCCCCCCAGAAATGTCCGGGGACTTGAGGTGCCTTGGTGGAAGAGTGGGGTAACATCTCACAGCAAGAACTGGCAAATCTGGTGCAGTCCATGAAGAGGAGATGCACTGCAGTACTTAATGCAGCTGGTGGCCACACCAGATACTGACTGTTACTTTTGATTTTGACCCCCACTTTGTTCAGGGACACATTATTCCATTTCTGTTAGTCACATGTCTGTGGAACTTGTTCAGTTTATGTCTCAGTTGTTGAATCTTGCTATGTTCATACAAATATTTACACATGTTAAGTTTGCTGAAAATAAACGCAGTTGACAGTGAGGGGACGTTTCTTTTTTTGCTGAGTTTAGATTGTACAATATTTGCACATTATTTCTTAAAAAAAAATTCAAGCCCTGTCAAGTTGGTTGTTGATCATTGCTAGACAGCCATTTTCAAGTCTTGCCACAGATTTTCAAGCCGATTTAAGTCAAAACTGTAACAAGTAGGCCACTCAGGAACATTCAATGTCGTCTTGGTAAGCAACTCCAGTGTATATTTGGCCTTGTATTTTAGGTTATTGTCCTGCTGAAAGGTGAATATGTCTCCCAGTGTCTGTTGGAAAGCAGACTTAACCAAGTTTTCCTCTAGGAGTTTGCCTTTGCTAAGCTCTATTCTGTTTATTTTTATCATAAAAATCTCCCTAGTCCTTGCCGATAACAAGAATACCCATAACATGATGCAGCCACCACCATTCTTGAAAATATGAAGAGTTGTACTTAGAGATGTGTTGTGTTAGATTTGCCCCCCAAGCATAATGCTTTGTATTCAGGACAAAAAGTTCATTTCTTTGCCACATTTTTTTGAAGATTTACTTTAATGGCTAATTGCAAATAGGATGCATATCTTGGAGTATTTGTATTCTGTACAGACTTCCTTCTTTTCACTCTGTCAATTAAGTTAGTATTGTGGAGTAACTACAATGTTGCTGATCCATCCTCAGTTTTCTCCTATCACAGCCATTAAACTCTGTAACTGTTTTAAAGTCACCATTGGCCACATGGTGAAATCCCTGAGTGGTTTCCTTCCTCTCCGGCAACTGAGTTAGGTAGGACGCCTGTATCTTTGTTGTGACTGGGTGTATTGATACACCATCCATAGTGTAATTAATAACTTCACCGTGCTCAAAGGGATATTCAATGTCTGCTTTTTTATTTTTACCCATCTATCAATAGGTGCCCTTCTTTGCGGGGAATTGGAAAACCTCCCTGGTCTTTGTGGTTGAATCTGTGTTTGAGATTCACTGCTCGACTGAGGGATCTTACAGATAATTGTATGTGTGAGGTACAGAGATGATGTAGTCATTCAAAAATCATGTTAAAAACACTATTATTGCACACAGAGTGAGTCAATGCAACTTATTATATGACTTGTTAAGCACATTTTTACTCCTGAACTTATTTAGGCTTGCCATAACAAAGGGGTTGAATACTTATTGGCTCAAGACATTTCAGTTTTAAATTGTTCATTCATTTGTAAACATTTATAAAAACATAATTCCACTTTGTGTGTAGGCCAGTGACAAAAACATCTAAATTTAATCGATTTTAAATTCAGGCTGTAACAAAAAATGTGGAAAAAGTCAAGGGGTGTGAATACTTTCTATATATCTTCTATGTAATTCTATGGTTAAAACAGTGTGTATCGCTGTGGGAGTGGGCTGGGTATGAGATGTAAATTATCCACAGGATCCAGATCAGTGGCATATAATCAGTGGCATAGAATACGTGGTATATAATCCATGGTATATAATCTGTGGTGTATAATCCGTGGTATATAATCTGTGGTATATAATCTGTGGTATATAATCAGTGGTATATAATCCGTGGTATATAATCCGTGGTATATAATCCGTGGTATGTAATCCGTAGTACATAATCCATGGAATATAATCAGTGGTATATAATCTGTGGTATATAATCAGTGGTATATAATCCATGGTATATAATCCGTGGTATATAATCCGTGGTATATAATCCATGGTATATAATCAGTGGTATATAATCCGTGGTATATAATCTGTGGTATATAATCCGTGGAATTTGATCCGTGGTATATAATCTGTGGTGTATAATCCGTGGTATATAATCTGTGGTATATAATCCGTGGTATATAATCCGTGGTACATAATCCATGGTATATAATCTGTGGTATATAATCAGTGGTATATAATCCGTGGCATAGAATACGTGGTATATAATCCGTGGTATATAATCCGTGGTATGTAATCCGTAGTACATAATCCATGGTATATAATCAGTGGTATATAATCTGTGGTATATAATCAGTGGTATATAATCCATGGTATATAATCCGTGGCATAGAATACGTGGTATATAATCCATGGTATATAATCAGTGGTATATAATCCGTGGTATATAATCTGTGGTATATAATCCGTGGTATTTGATCCGTGGTATATAATCTGTGGTGTATAATCCGTTTATCTCTACAGGGTATCAGATATGTGGCAGCAGCTGCTTAGGGAAGGGGGCTAGGTATAGGGACTGTGCCATGATGCATTAAAGGAGCCTTGGGACTCTTGGATCAATAGAGAGCTTTGTCTATACACACACACACACACACACACACATTGTCTCATCTACAAGATCACAGTTGCACACAGTACACACATCTGATGACTTTCAACTCTGCACGATAGAAAAATGCTCGTAGAAAAGAATGGCACGTGACTACCCCATAGCTGCATATCAAACAGCGGAAATGTTCTTCATTACAAAAGCCTGGATAACAACCCTTCCAGTGAGGTTGACTCCCATACCTTCACCATGGATACCAGGCATGTACCGTTGACAGTGACTGATTGAAGCAGCATACTAATTCGTCCCAAATGACACCCTATTCCCTATTGGCCCTGGTCAAAAGTAGGGCACTACATAGGGATTCAGTCAGAGTGAAAGAGGCTTTTAATTCTGACATTTGCAACCTGTACCACCTGCGATCTGTACCAGAAAGTAAAGACACAGGATGTAATCCCCTATATGGTGTAGTCACGCTTCTCAGATGCCTCCAGCCCTGAACCTCTTATCTTGGACTTCCAGATCAAACTTTGTCCAGAGGAGTGGAGGGTAAACTGCTGATACTGGGTTTGGTAACCATGGCTCCCATTGATCACTGTTGGGTTGATAGAATCCTGAAATTACTAAATTGGCCTTGTGGTCCAGATGGTTATTTTTCGAGAGCAGTGCTAGTATCTCAAAGGTCGTGAGTTCACTTCCGGTTGGGCCATGTAAAATGAAAATTAGTGGTGATCTTTTTGGATTGAGGCATCTACTGGAAATAGCCCAAATGATCGCCATACGGTACAGTATGGTACTTACTATACATAGGTAACACAGAATATCATAAACATATAACGATGGTTATTATTGTTGCACCATAGGAGCACACAGTAGTGATGGACAGCCTTGTGGCAGCATTCCTCCACAGTATGAATGTGAGGCATTTTATAAGCACCTTGTCAATGTGCCGCTGAGTGCCCAAGACAACCCACCTTCGGGCCTTGTGGCATTATTGCTCTAAGGGCAAGAATGTATAACGTTGGAAATATTGAATTATTTTGGCTATATAATCTATATAATCTATATAATCAATGGATTTTTGAGTTCGTTGTGCCTTGTAGGGTCTAAAGGAAAAGCTTGAGATCCTACGGCTCTAGAATGAACCAATCCATTACAACGACAGCATGTACCTACTGAATTACTGTGCCGTCAAAACCTCTCCTCCCTCCTTTTGTTGTCCTCTCTCTCCCCCGTCTCTCTCTCCCTCCCTCCTCTGTCCCCCCCCCCTCCCCTGTCTCTTCCCCTCCCTCCCTCCCTATCTCTCCCCCTCCCTCCCTCACCATCTCTCCCCCTCCCTCCCTCCACTCACCTCCCTCTCCCCTTTTCTTCCACCCCTCACCCCTATAGTCCCAGGCCATGCGCATTGTGCGGACAGTGGGCCAGGCCTTTGACGTGTGCCACCAGCTGACCCTGCAGCAGACAGGGGAGCAGAGCTCTGAGGATGGACTGGACACCAATGCTGCCGACGCAGATGGGGAAGACGCCGTGCCAGGTGTGACTCACTTGCCCACGCACCATACTGTCTTATTACCTTATACCATTTTATTACCCAATACCATCTTATTACCTAGAACCATTTTACTACCTAGAACCATTTTATTACCTAGAACCATCATATTACCTAGAACCATCTTATTACCTAGAACCATCTTATTACCTAGAACCATCTTATTACCTAGAGCCATCTTATTACCTAGAGCGATCTTATTACCTAGAACCGCCCTATTACCTAGATCCATCTTATTACCTGGAACCATCTTATTACCTAGAACCGTCCTATTACCTAGATCCATCGTATTACCTAGATCCATCTTATTACCTAGTACTGTCTTATTATCTAGAACCATCTTATTACCTAGAACCATATTATTACCTAGAACCATCTTATTACCTAGAACCATCATATTACCTAGATCCATCTTATTACCTAGATCCATCTTATTACCTAGTACTGTCTTATTATCTAGAACCATCTTATTACCTAGAACCATCTTATTACCTAGAACCAGCTTATTACCTAGAACCATATTATTACCTAGAACCATCTTATTACCTAGAACCATTTATTACCTAGATCCATCTTATTACCTAGTACTGTCTTATTATCTAGAACCATCTTATTACCTAGAACCATCTTATTACCTAGATCCATCTTATTACCTAGAACCATCTTATTACCTAGAACCATCTTATTACCTAGTAGCGTCCTATTACCTAGAACCATCTTATTACCTAGAACCATCTTATTACCTAGAACCATCTTATTACCTAGTAGCGTCCTATTACCTAGAACCATCTTATTACCTAGAACCATCTTATTACCTAGTAGCGTCCTATTACCTAGAACCATCTTATTACCTAGTACATACTGTTCTATATTTGCACTGTGGGGACATTCTCTTCTGAGACTCAATCAGTTAGAGTGTGACTCTAGAGAGAGTGGAGAGCAGCCAAATTCTGATTCGATGTTTCAAGCGTCTTTGGATCTGAAAAAATCTCTAAAATACAATTAGTTTGTATAAAAGGAATGGGTTATGTTATACGTTTTTGCTGGTGGTAGTTGGTCCCTATTTTAGTATGTTTATGATTTGTTTTCTCTGTCTCCATCCATCTCTCTCTCTCTCCATCCATCTCTCTCTCCATCCATCTCTCTCCATCCATCTCTCTCATTCAGCCAAGACGAGGTTGGCATTGTCTGATTCGACCGACCTTGAAGCCACCACAGAGGAGAGCATCGACTGTTTGTCATCTGACCTGGACAAGACCAAAAGCCAGGACCTTCTTAGTAAAGATGGGAAGGTACTGTATGACCTGAGTCTTATTCATTACATCACACTGTAACGAAACGTCTTGCAACAGAAAATGTATGTGGACACCTGCTCATCAAACATCTCATTCCAGAATCATGGGCATTCATATGGAGTTGGTCCCCCCTTTGCTGCAGTAACAGCAAACTCTTCTGGGAAGGCTTTCCACTAGATTTTGGAACATTGCTGCAGGGACTTGCTTCGATTCAGCCACAAGAGCATTAGTGTGTTTGGGTACTGATGTTGGTTGATTAGACCTGGCTCGCAGTCGGCGTTCCAATTTATCCCAAAGGTGTTCAATGGGGTTGAGGTCAGGGCTCTGTGCAGGCCAGTCAAGTTCTTCCACACCGATCTCAACAAACCATTTCTCGATGGACCTCGCTTTGTGCACGTGGGCATTGTATAAGGGCACAAGGCGAGACCCAAATGCAGAGAAAGGAGGCAAATGATTGAGCTCCGATATTTATTAGAACAAAAGGGGTAGGCAAAAGGCAGGTCGGAGACAGGCGAGAGTTCTTAAAACCAAGAAGACAAGGAAAAAACAGAGACTGGGAAAAATAGGAGCCAGGACAAACGTCAGTTGACTTGGCAAAACAAGATGAACTGGCACAGAGAGACAGGAAACACAGGGATAAATACACCGGGGATAATAAGCGACACCTGGAGGGGGGTGGAGACAAGCACAAGGACAGGTGAAACAGATCAGGGCGTGACACGTTGTCATGCTGAAACATGAAGGGGCCTTCCCCAAATTGTTGCCTCAAAGTTGGAAGCACAGAATCTATAACATCATTGTATTCTGTAGCATTAAGATTTCCATTCACTGGAACGAAGGGGTCTAGCCTGAACTATGAAAAACAGCCCCAGACCATTATTCCTCCTCCACCAAATTTTACAGTTGTCTCTATGCATTGTGGCAGGTAGCGTTTTCCTGGCATCCACCCAACCCAGATTAGTTCGTTAGACTGCCAGATGGTGAAGTGTGATTCATCACTCCAGAGAATGCGTTTCCACTGCTCCAGTCCAATGGCGGCAAGCTTTACACCACTCCAGCCGACGCTTGGCATTGCGTATGGTGATCTTAGGCTTGTGTGCGGCTGCTCGGCCTTGGAAACCCATTTCATGAAGCTGCCAACGAACAGTTCTTGTGCTGACATTGCTTCAAGAGGCAGTTTGGAACTCGGTGTTGGAACCGAGGACAGACGATTTTTACGCGCTACGGATTTCAGCACTCGCCAGTCGCGTTCTGTGAGGTTGGGTGGCCTACCACTTCACAGCTGAGCCATTGTTACTCCTAGACGTTTCCACTTCACAATAACAGCACTTACAGTTTACCGGGGCAGCTCTAGCAGGGCAGAAATTTGACGAACTGACTTGTTGGAAAGGTGGCATCCTATGACGGTCCCACGTTGAAGCTTTTTGCAGATTAACAAACACTACTTAAGCATCTAGTGTGGAACTGAGATGTTATCTCCTGTTTGTTGTTATCTTGTGTTTGTTGTCATAAGGTCGAGAAATATTTCATAGGGTGGTGCTGTAATATTAATGTGTTCCTATGTTTTATTGATGAAAACACAGCATGATGCCCTCCAGTGCTCTACTAACCAGTGTCATACAACCCACTCACTATTTATTATCTCTCTCTCTCTCTCTCTCTCTCTCTCTCTCTCTCTCTCTCTCTCTCTCTCTCTCTCTCTCTCTCTCTCTCTCATTCCATATTGATATGATAAGGTCTATGGTGGGGGACTTCTGTGTTTGAGCCAATGGTTGTTAGCAAGATGATGATAGTATTGTGTATTCTAGATGTCTTGTTTTACAGTAAACGTCTTATCTAACAACGGAGTTCAAGAAATAGAGTTCAGAAAACATTTACCAATAAACTAAAGTAGAAAAATATAATAAAATCAAAAAGTAACACAAGAAAATTACATAACAATAACGAGGCTTTATACAGGGGTACCGGTCCCAGGTCAATGTGTGGGGGTACAGGTTAGTCCAGGTCATTTGGAAAGTGACTGCATAGATAATAGACAGCAAGTAGCAGCAATGTAAACACAAAGGGGGGGAGGCATACATTGTGGCCATTTGATTAATTGTTCTTATGGCTTATGGCTTGGGGGTGGGAGCTGTTAAGGAGCCTTTTGGTCCTAGACTTGGCGCTCCGGTATCGCTTGCCGAGCGGTAGCAGAGTGAACAGTGAACAACCTCTATGCAGACGACACCATTCTGTATACATCTGGCCCTTCTTTGGACACTGTGTTAACAAACCTCCAAACGAGCTTCAATGCCATACAACACTCCTTCCGTGGCATCCAACTAAACGCATGCTTTTCAACCGATCGCTGCCCGTGTAACAGTATAGCACCCGTTGCTCCATAAAAGCCGCTGCCCTTGCAGAGCAAGGGGAACAACTACTTCAAGGTCTCAGAGCGAGTGACGTCACCAATTGAAACGCTATTAGCGCACACCCCGCTAACTAGCTAGCCATTTCACATCGGTTACACCCGCACCTGCCCGTCCGACTAGCATCACTACTTGCCTTACCTCCGTTATCCTACCTCATTTGCACACACTGTATATAGACTTTTTCTATTGTATTATTGACTGTACGTTTGTTTATTCCATGTGTAACTCTGTGTTGTTGTTTGAGTCGCACTGCTTTGCTTTATCTTGGCCAGGTCGCAGTTGTAAATGAGAACTTGTTCTCAACTGGCCTACCTGGTTAAATAAAGGTGAAATAATATTTATTTTAACAGTCTATGACTTGGGTGACTGGAGTCTTTGACAATTGTTTGGGACTTCCACTGACACCGCCTAGTAAAAAGGTCCTGGATGTCAGGAAGCTTGGCCCCAGTGATGTACTGGGCCATACACAGTTACTCTGTAGCGCCTTACGGTCAGAAGCCAAGCAGTTGCCATACCAGGCAGTGATGCAACCAGTCAGGATGCTCTTAATGGTGCAGCTCTAGATCTTTTTGAGGATCTGGGGACCCATGCCAAATCTTTTCAGTCTCCTGAGGGGGAAAAGGTGCTGTGCCCTCTTCACGACTGTCTTGGTGTGTTTGAACCATGATAGTTTGTTGGTGATGTGGACATCAAGGAACTTTAAACTCTCGACCCGCTCCACTGTCGATGTTAATGGGGGCCTGTTTCCACTCTTTTTCCTATAGTCCACGATCAGCTCATTTGTCTTGCTCACATTGAGGGAGAGGTTTTTGTCCTGGCACCACAATTGTTGTGTCGTCAGTAAACTTAATGATGGTGTTGGAGTCGTGCTTGACCACGCAGTCGTGGGTGAACAGGGAGTACAGGAGGGGACTAAGCATTTTTTGGGCACCCTGGTGTTGAACGCTGAGCTGTATTCAATGAACAGCATTCTCACATAGGTGTTCCTTTTGTCCAGGTGGGAAAGATCAGCGTGGAGTGCGATTGAGGATCTGTGGATCTGTTGGGGTGGTATGCGAATTGGAGTGGGTCTAGGGTTTCTGGCATGGTGGTGTTGATGTGAGCCATGACCAGCCTTTCGAAGCACTTCATGGCTACCGACGTGAGTGCTACAGGGCGGTAATCACTTAGGCAGGTTACCTTCGCTTTCTTGGGCACAAGATGCTGGTCTCTTTGAGACATGTAGGTATTAGGTCAGGGCGAGGTAGAAAATGTCAGTGAAAACACGTGAATGTTGACCTGTTTAAAGGTCTTGCTCACATTGGCTATGGAGAGTGTGATCACACAGTCGTCTGGAACAGCTGGTGCTCTCATGCATGTCTGATAGGCTCGCGTGACTAGGCAGCTCGCGGCTGGG
Organism: Salvelinus namaycush; assembly: GCF_016432855.1. NCBI lineage: Eukaryota > Metazoa > Chordata > Actinopteri > Salmoniformes > Salmonidae > Salvelinus > Salvelinus namaycush. Next base: position 34,483,954 of record NC_052331.1, read on the forward strand.
TTTCCCTTTGTGGTCCGTAATAGTTTTCAAGCCCTCCCATATCTGACGAGCATCAGAGCCAGTGTAGTAGGATGCAGTCTTAGTCCTCTATTGACACTTTGCCTGTTTGATGATTAGTCGGATTTCTTATAAGCGTCCGGATTAGTGTGCCTCTCCTTGAAAGCTGCAGCTCTAGCCTTTAGCTCGGTGTAGATGTTACCTGTAATCCATGGCTTCTGTTTGGGATATGTACGTACGGTCACTGTGGGACAATGTCATCGATGCACTTAGAGTAGAGGACAGTTGAACGGTCTGGTCTGTCTCTACTGTATACCATCAATATACTTTAATTAATGAACTAATAATCTAATGATGATCCTCTATGAGCTGAGATGAGCTGAGATAAACTCCATCAAACCAGATTGTCTTTGTACTGTAATATGCGATAGATGTCTGTCACAAAATCTAACATGCTGTACAACACAAGAAGGTACTCAAAGACCCCCATAAATACTGTCAGACATAACAACCACTCTCTTCCAGACCACTATTTATAGTCTCCCTTGTAAAAGGTATTCTTTCCCTTTCTCTTTCTGCTTGTCAATAACTTCCTATCTTCCCATCTCTCTTTCTCTTTCTCTCTCTACCTCTTTGTTAATAGCTTCATCTTGCCTCTCTGATTGTATCAACCTCTTTTGTAGCCTGTTGTATTGTATTGAACCGTATTGTGTTGAACCGCAGCCCGGTGTATACATAGCACAGAGATAATTACTGCTAGTTTGGAGCTGTCCTTGGTGCTGTGTCGTTATTTCTTTATGATGGTAGGCTTATTAAGTGAAGAGCTAAATGAAGTCCAATAGGTTTCCAAATTGAGCTTTCACTATTGTGGTATACGCAATTATAACACGCAGTAACATAGTGACACCATTCACCAATGGGAAATCAAGGCTAATACTATCAGACAGAATAGAAATCATGACAGTTTTGCTCAACATAAAGATAACAGTATTATTAACTAATTCCTGCCTGCATGAACATACAAATATGTACAGTATGGGCTTGTAAAATTTCAGTAACTTCCCCAGAATGTACAGTTTTTTTCTGAAATCCCGATTTGAGGACTCCCAGAATCAGGAGGGAATAAACAGGCAATCTGGGAATTCAACCAGGATTTCTGGGAAAAACAGGAGATTTGGGGAAAAGTTACTGGAATCTTGCACCCTAACAATATGTAATGTAACGTGCACCCTCCTATCCTCATTCATTATAGATCACTAACAACTGACCTGGTGCTCTTTATTCCCCATCCAAGGACCAAGCCCTGCAGCTGACCTCCCTCAGAACGGGGCCATCCGTGTCGGACCTCTTGGCGGTGGACTCCCCCCGCTCAGTGGAGCACCAGGTGCAGCTGCTCCAGAGACTGCTCCAGCAGCAAGAGCAGCAGGCCCAGGCTGCTGCAGCACAGGTAGACACATTTTCTAACTTTTCCAAATTACAGTTTGTCTTGTTGAATGCGGCTTATGAGTAACATTGGCATAGTTTGATTAGCCAAAATACTGTACATGTCACTGTTTGTTATGGTAGTTTAGATCAAAAAGAGACGATTAAACTTGAGCCACAGTACCGTGGCAGATTATTAGCTAGCTAGAAATCTCTTACAGCATTTTCTGTGGTGAGCACAAGTGGCTATTTCATAATGTGTCTGAACCATCACTATAAACAGTAACGTGTGTATTATAAATACGACATTTTATATATTGAGGTTTTTTGTTCATATTTCCGAATGTGTTTACGTTATACACCTCTGGAAAACTTTTAAGTAGTTCAATTAGTGTTTATTTTGTTTAATTGGTTCGTGCTACCCTGAGCTACCACTCTAATGACTGACAGTTCAACAAGGGAGAGGCATTGCCTTTTGCTGCTGGGGCGATAATGAATGATAAGACAGTGCTCTTCATCAAAGGTAGCTCTCAGCTCTGCTGGTGTAAGAAGACACCAGCAGTGACTAACGAGCTCAACGGTGTCACTCTACACTCTCTACTCTGTTTCTCATTCTCTCTTGTCATTCCTGTAATCACATGGCTTGGTCTAATGAGGTTTGGGCTGGTTTTTGGTTATAACGACGAACAGAAGCAGAATCGTGAAGAAACGTTCACTTTGATCCTGGATCAGTGGATGTGTGTTTGTGAATTTTAGTCAGATATTTTTGGGTATTTCTGTGTGTGTATGTTCAATAACCTCTGGGTGCATATTCATTTATATTATTTTACTGTGTGTGTGTGTATGTGTTTGCGTCCTCACAAATATAGTAATACACAAATGTGTGTGGGTTCGCATTTTTGCATGCATGCGCCTGGTGTGTAAGCATGCACACGAACATACAGTATCTACACACAGTATCTACATACAGTACCTACACACAGTATCTACATACAGTACCTACATACACTACCTACATACAGTATCTACATACACTACCTACATATAGTATCTACATACAGTACCTACACACAGTATCTACATACAGTATCTACATACAGTATCTACATACAGTATCTACATACAGTACCTATATACAGTATCTACACACAGTATCTACATACAGTATCTACATACACTACCTACATACACTACCTACATACAATATCTACATACAGTATCTACATACAATATCTACATACAGTATCTACATACAGTATCTACATACAATATCTACATACAGTATCTACATACAGTACCTACATATAGTATCTACATACAGTATCTACATACAATATCTACATACAGTATCTACATACAGTACCTACATATAGTATCTACATACCTGCAAACGTGTGTGTATACACTCTCACCTCCCAGTGTGTGTGTGTGGTGTGTGTCTACCTAGACGTGTGTGCTCCAGGACCAGCTGTCAGTGGAGGTGCGTGCAAGGACAGACGCCCAGGCCCGGGTCCAGAGACTCCTGCTGCAGAACACTGACCTGCTGCAGCACATCTCCCTACTGGTCAAACAGATCCAGGAGCTGGAGCTCAAGGCTGCTGGAGGACTCAGCTCCAGTGATTGAATCTGCTTCTTTATCCATTCTCTCTTCTCTTATCCCTCGCTTTCCTTCTTCTCCCCCTCTATCTTCATCCTTCTTTCTATTCTCATCTCTCTCCTCTCATCCCTGTTTCTCTTCTCATCTCTCCCCTCTCATCCCTGTTTCTCTTCTCATCTCTCCCCTCTTATCCCTGTTTCTCTTCTCATCTCTCTCCTCTCATCCCTGTTTCTCTTCTCATCTCTCCCCTCTCATCCCTGTTTCTCTTCTCATCTCTCCCCTCTCATCCCTGTTTCTCTTCTCATCTCTCCCCTCTCATCCCTGTTTCTCTTCTCATCTCTCCCCTCTCATCCCTGTTTCTCTTCTCATCTCTCCCCTCTCATCCCTGTTTCTCTTCTCATCTCTCCCCTCTCATCCCTGTTTCTCTTCTCATCTCCCCTCTCATCCCTCTTTCTCTTCTCATCTCTCCCCTCTCATCCCTGTTTCTCTTCTCATCTCTCCCCCCTCATCCCTGTTTCTCTTCTCATCTCTCCCCTCTCATCCCTGTTTCTCTTCTCATCTCCCCTCTGATCCCTGTTTATTTTCCCATCTCTCCCCTCATCTTTCATCCCTTTCTCCTCCTCCTTCTGTACTGTCATGTATTTATCATCAACTTTGACATCACAGCTCATCAGCAACGCTGTCATCTTGCCTGTCATCTGCCTGTCATCTGCCTGTCATCTTGCCTGTCATCTTGCCTGTCATCTTGCCTGTTATCTGCCTGTTATCTGCCTGCCATCTGCCTGTCATCTTGCCTGTCATCTTGCCTGTCATCTGCCTGTCATCTTGCCTGCCATCTGCCTGTCATCTTGCCTGTCATCTTCCCTGTCATCTGCCTGTCATCTTGCCTGTCATCTGCCTGTCATCTTGCCTGTTATCTGCCTGTTATCTGCCTGTTATCTGCCTGTCATCTGCCTGTCATCTTGCCTGTCATCTGCCTGTCATCTTGCCTGTTATCTGCCTGTTATCTGCCTGTCATCTTGCCTGTCATCTTGCCTGTCATCTTGCCTGTCATCTTGTCTGTCATCTTGTCTGTTACGCTCGTCGTCAGATGATAAATGACCGGACCAAGGTGCATCGTGGTTCTTTATTTGAAAATGTAACACCGGGAAAAACAATGAACACAAACCGAACGTAAAGCTAGTCGTGCATAAAGCAACAAACAAAAGACAAGATCCCACAAAACCCAAAAGGAAACTGACAACTTATATCTGATTCCCAATCAGAGACAACAATAGACTGCTGCCTCCGATTGGGAATCAAACACACCAACATAGAAACAGAAAACCTAGAATGCCCACCCTAATCACACCCACTAATCACAAAAAGGCTCTCTAAGGTCAGGGCGTGACATTGCCTGTTATCTTGCCTGTTACCTGCCTGTCATCTTGCCTGTCATCTTGCCTGTCATCTTGCCTGTTACCTGCCTGTCATCTTCCGTGTCATCTTGCCTGTCATCTTGCCTGTTACCTGCCTGTCATCTTCCGTGTCATCTTGCCTGTCATCTTGCCTGTCATCTTGCCTGTTATTTGCCTGTTATCTTGCCTGTCATCTTCCGTGTCATCTTGCCTGTCATCTCGCCTGTCATCTTGCTTGTTATTTGCCTGTTATCTTGCCTGTCATCTTGCCCTTTCCAGTTTATCATAATCTCCGCTCTCAATTATCCCCTCAAATCACCTCCTCTCTCTCCTCTCTCTATTCCCTCCATTCATCTTCTTTCCACTAATTGTCTTTCTTTATTTTATTTGTATCTTTCATTATTTATCCCTCTTTCAATCTCGCTCTCTCTCTTCTCTGTTTTCTCCACAGTGGGCTCCCAAGACAGTTTGCTGGAGATCACCTTCCGTGCTAAGCCCCCCCTGCGTGACGCCCACACCACCCCCACCTCCATGGGCCCCCAGCAGGGTCAGCCCCAGATCAACAATGGCCCATGGGCCTCCACCCTAACAGGGTCCTCTCCACCAGGGACCAGGGCCCCGGAGAGCCTCTCTCTGGGGCCTGGCGGCAGTGCCGTGAGGCTGGAGTGCTTCCGCTTTCCCCGCCGCGGGGGAGAGGAACCCCACCAGAACCAAGACCAGGAGGGGGAGAGTCCGAGCTCAAGTGGCCCAGACGGGGACTCCCCTGTGGGTGGAGAGGAGGTCCTTGGAGCCCTGGAGTTCCTCCGGTTCCGGGAGTCGGGGATCGGTTCGGAATACGAGTCCAACACGGACGAGAGCAGTGACAGGGACAGCTGGGGGCAGGGCGAGGGGGCGGGGCCTGAGGGCGCGGCACGCCTCTTCAACGTGCTGAACGCAGAGAGCCCTTCAGACTGTCTGGATGATGACATGGCTGTGTAGCCCTCCACAGCTCTGCTTCACTAGGTCATATCATATACAGTAGTGCTATACTATTGTTGACAGTTCTCCTCCCTCCCAACTCTGCTCACAGTACTTTTGTTTGATATTTGTTCATATTTATTAGATATTTGTTTATAATTCATTAGATATTTGTTTATATTTATTAGATATTTGTTTATATTTATTTGATATTTGTTTATATTTATTTGATATTTGTTTAGATGTATTTGTATTTGTTTATATTTGTTATACTTGCTAAATATGTTTTTTTTGTTGCATTGTGTACATATGTTGGATATTTTATTATTTGTTTATTTTTGCCATTTTTGTTTATATTTGGTCACATTTGTTTATATTTGATGCAGTTGTTAACATGTGTTTGTTGCATTTGTTGATATTTTTCATATATTTTGTCTCAGCACTTGACTTTCTGCTGCTGTTTCTACTCCCCTGGGCTTATTGCAGTGTAGTTGTAGCCTGTGTCAGAGCCATCTAAATATATGACTCTGGTCTGTATCATATATCTAAATATATGACTCTGGTCTGTATCATATATCTAAATATATGACTCTGGTTTGTGTCATATATCTAAATATATGACTCTGGTCTGTATCATATATCTAAATATATGACTCTGGTCTGTGTCATATATCTAAATATATGACTCTGGTCTGTATCATATATCTAAGTATATGACTCTGGGCTGTATCATATATCTAAATATATGACACTGGTCTGTATCATATAACTAAATATATGACTCTGGTCTATATCATATATCTAAATATATGACTCTGGTCTGTATCATATATCTAAATATATGACTCTGGTCTGTGTCATATATCTAAATATATGACTCTGGTCTGTATCATATATCTAAATATATGACTCTGGTCTGTATCATATATCTAAAGGACTCTGGTCTGTATATCTATATGACTCTGGTCTGTATATCTATATGACACTGGTCTGTATATCTATATGACTCTGGTCTGTATATCTACATGACTCTGGTCTGTATATCTACATGACTCTGGTCTGTATATCTACATGACTCTGGTCTGTATATCTATACGACTCTGGTCTGTATATCTACATGAATCTGGTCTGTATATCTACATGACTCTGGTCTGTATATCTACATGACTCTGGTCTGTATATCTATATGACACTGGTCTGTATATCTACATGACTCTGGTCTGTATATCTACATGACTCTGGTCTGTATATCTATGCGACTCTGGTCTGTATATCTATGCGACTCTGGTCTGTATATCTATATGACTCTGGTCTGTATATCTACATGACTCTGGTCTGTATATCTATACGACTCTGGTCTGTATATCTACATGACTCTGGTCTGTATATCTACATGACTCTGGTCTGTATATCTACATGACTCTGGTCTGTATATCTACATGCCTCTGGTCTGTATATCTATATGACACTGGTCTGTATATCTACATGACTCTGGTCTGTATATCTACATGACTTTGGTCTGTATATCTACATGACTCTGGTCTGTATATCTATGCGACTCTGGTCTGTATATCTATATGACTCTGGTCTGTATATCTACATGACTCTGGTCTGTATATCTATATGACTATGGTCTGTATATCTATATGACTCTGGGCTGTATCATATATCTACATGACTCTGGTCTGTATATCTATATGACTCTGGTCTGTATATCTACATGACTCTGGTCTGTATATCTATATGACTATGGTCTGTATATCTACATGACTCTGGTCTGTATATCTATATGACTCTGGGCTGTATCATATATCTACATGACTCTGGTCTGTATATCTATATGACTCTGGTCTGTATATCTACATGACTCTGGTCTGTATATCTATATGACTCTGGGCTGTATCATATATCTACATGACTCTGGTCTGTATATCTATATGACTCTGATCTGTATATCTACATGACTCTGGTCTGTATATCTATATGACTCTGGTCTGTATATCTACATGACTCTGGTCTGTATATCTACATGACTCTGGTCTGTATATCTACACGACTCTGGTCTGTATATCTACATGACTCTGGTCTGTATATCTACATGACTCTGGTCTGTATATCTACATGACTCTGGTCTGTATATCTACATGCCTCTGGTCTGTATATCTATATGACACTGGTCTGTATATCTACATGACTCTGGTCTGTATATCTACATGACTTTGGTCTGTATATCTACATGACTCTGGTCTGTATATCTATGCGACTCTGGTCTGTATATCTATATGACTCTGGTCTGTATATCTACATGACTCTGGTCTGTATATCTATATGACTATGGTCTGTATATCTATATGACTCTGGGCTGTATCATATATCTACATGACTCTGGTCTGTATATCTATATGACTCTGGTCTGTATATCTACATGACTCTGGTCTGTATATCTATATGACTATGGTCTGTATATCTACATGACTCTGGTCTGTATATCTATATGACTCTGGGCTGTATCATATATCTACATGACTCTGGTCTGTATATCTATATGACTCTGGTCTGTATATCTACATGACTCTGGTCTGTATATCTATATGACTCTGGTCTGTATATCTATATGACTCTGGTCTGTATATCTACATGACTCTGGTCTGTATATCTAGATGACTCTGGTCTGTATATCTAGATGACTCTGGTCTGTATATCTATATGACTCTGGTCTGTATATCTATATGACTCTGGTCTGTATATCTACATGACTCTGGTCTGTATATCTACATGACTCTGGTCTGTATATCTACATGACTCTGGTCTGTATATCTACATGACTCTGGTCTGTATATCTACATGACTCTGGTCTGTATATCTACATGACTCTGGTCTGTATATCTATATGACTCTGGTCTGTATATCTATATGACTCTGGTCTGTATATCTATATGACTCTGGTCTGTATATCTACATGACTCTGGTCTGTATATCTACATGACTCTGGTCTGTATGTCTACATGACTCTGGTCTGTATGTCTACATGACTCTGGTCTGTATATCTACATGACTCTGGTCTGTATATCTATATGACTCTGGTCTGTATATCTATATGACTCTGGTCTGTATATCTATATGACTCTGTGTTATTGGACCGTTGTGTAACAGTGAAACACACCCACCCAGCATGGCCAGTCATCAGTCTTGATGTTGTTTTAATTGAAAGATTTTAAATGGGTTAAAAAGGACTAAACTAGACTTGATATTGTTTAGAACTGCTGTACTAATACTGTGTTACAGTACATTTGACTGGATCTCATTTGAAATGTGGACAAGTGATTCAAAACAGTTTATATTCAGGTTTTGATCCACCACATTGCAACATGCAAGACGTCCTTTTCCCCTAGACTATGGTACGATTCACTTTTCCCCTAGACTATGGTACGATTCACTTTTCCCCTAGACTATGGTACGATTCACTTTTCCCCTAGACTATGGTACGATTCACTTTCCTCTAGACTATGGTACGATTCACTTTTCCCCTAGACTATGGTACGATTCACTTTTCCCCTAGACTATGGTACGATTC